>NW_026652395.1:40462-66239 GCF_009828535.3 Hylobates moloch | reverse complement strand
TTCCTAGAAAGTGTCTTAGAAAAACACTCTTCCTAGAAAGTGTCTTAGAAAAACACTCTTCCTAGAAAGTGTCTTAGAAAAACATTTTTCCTAGAAAATGTTTTAGGACTTAGAATCATAGAACATCTCAGTTATAATTTTATGCAAATAAGTTCGTAGTCAAACATGCTAAGCTTAAAACAGCTTAAAATATAATCGCCTCACCTGAGTAAGAAGTACAAATTGAGCAAACTGCCAAGGAAGCTTGAAAAATACACTGGAAATGCAGAGTGCAATCAAGCTTCCTCTATAAAGTTTTGTAGCCCTTGAAAAGATAAAATAAGTATTAGCAGGTTTAAACACGAAATAGTCTAGCATGGCTCCAAACTGCTGCAAATTAGAATCGCTAAATATATATGATCTGGCTATAACACAACCTAAACATAAAATGAACCAATGGGTTAGAAATCATACCTCCTGATACTCAATGACAACAATTTTCTTTGAAAGGTAAATACCCATTATTGCTAACAATAACACAGAGAGAAGGAGGGTGGCTGGGTCAGTATATCCACGAACATTTTTTTCAAATTATATTTTGGTGAATCCATGACTAATATTTAAAAATACTGATTCAACAGATTCATTAGTTAGAAAGGCAGAAGATGCCTATGAAAAGATGATAGCAGCATATTCTAAGTGCTAAGTATTATGCAGACAACTACTGCAACAATGCAGAATAAGAGCTAAGCGGCTGAGAGAGATTTTATAAGCATGTGAGATAAAAAGTTGGGTCTGGCACAGGTAGGAGAACACAGAAAAGTTAAGTGGAGGAAAAGATATGGGGGCCACTCTGAAGCAATCTTTAGAGATCTCATTTTGGCACTGACTCGTAATTTAGGAGATTTTTAGGAGTGTAAGATGATTTTATCCTCTAAATCTGCGAGCCAACGCAAAATCCCCACACATGTCCATCTTCACAGAAGTGGAGTGTGCATGTTAATATACTGAGGTGATGAAGTGTATGCAGCTGGGATGCAGTAAAGACATCCTGGTTAGATAAACCTACCTAGAGCATAGAGCGCCATTATGAAACGCCTTTCTTCACTTCCGCAAGTATCCCTTCTCCAAAGGACATCCCTCTCTGCTATTTTAATCCAACAAAAGTACTTTTAAACTCCAGATAACCTTTTAATGAGTTATGAAATCAACTTATGGAATAAAATTCAACATTTAAAAATGGAGATCAGCAGAGTGAAACAGAATATATATGACTATATCCTACTTACAAGGGGTTCTATTCTGTGAAACTTTTGTTTCAGTTGTGTGCATACATGTATGTGTATACTAAGCCACAGTGTAAAACTTATTTCTTATTTCTTATAGATCATAGTCCAAAAGTTTGAAAGCCGCTGTCTAAAATAAAGCACTTATCTACTGCTTTTGAATACTAAATATGATTTTCATTTTACGGGTAACAAGAGACATTAAGATTTCTGAGCAGAATTTAATACCAATCTGGCAGTTGGGTAAAGAATGCATTATGGGGAGATAGGAATGAACAGAAAACAAAGAAAATCCAATTGGTGATCAAAATAGCTCTGACCCAAGAAAACAGAAATGGAAACATAAATATTGCCAAGAATAATAAAAAAAAAGCTAAGAACAATCAAGAAAAAGCTAAGCTGTGCTAGTATTAGGTGACTATATAAACTGAATTTCTAAAAATGCTTAAAATTCAAAACTGGACAGAACCAATTTGTTAAAACATACCACTAACCTTATTTATAAATGATTCCTAGCATTAAGGAATAGTCTCTTTTCTGGTTTTCTAACAGTATCCTCAGCACTGCAGCCTGCATCAACACTGCTCAGCTTCTTCTTGGCTCCCCAAAGCCATCACCACCCACTACCTCCCTCTAATGTCACAATATGTCAACTACAGGTAGAAACCAAGAACTAAAGGAAATGGCTGCTCTTCCAAAGGAGACAATGTCAGTAATAAGGATGAAATATCAGAAGATGAAGATGGCCAATAGAGAGAAGGTTGCTATCCTTCAGAAAAAAGACAAGATGTCTGCCAAAACTTCAAGAAAGGAGGTTTAGCAGGTTTTCCCTCCAAAAAAGACTGCAGTGTCCAAGAAAGCAAAATGAAAGCCCACACTTCCAAGCAACCAGTCACAGCCACAGCAGGCAAGCAGGGAGCCATGACAACTAAGGAGCATAACCAGGAAAGCCATCGCAATCAGAAGTGATAAGCTGCTGATGAAGATGGCGAGGAAGATCAAGATGGGATGGACCTGAACCAGGAGTGGTGAAAGCAGCAGCTGATTCAGCTTCAGATGGCCAGGAATATGAGAAAGGAAATATCAACTAGAATATAAACAGAGACAATGAAGAAGGCTCTAAAGAAAGGAAAGCTCTCTAAAACTTTTCATCAAAAAGTAAAGACAGGTATGAAGAGGTGGGTAAGGCTGAAAATGACAATGATAAGACGCTAAAGAAGACATAACAAGCTTGCCACAAAAGCACCTGGAGCCAAAAACAGAGAAGGACCTAACAGAAGGCAGCTCTTGAAGGCAGGAAACAGCAACTGAAGAGGCCCCATCCTGGTAGGCAGAATAATGGCCTCTAAAAATATGTGTCCTAATCCCTGGAACCTGTGAACATGTCATGTCACTTTTATGCAGCACCACAGGATACATAAAAGTGGAAGAGAGGCTAAAGAGAAGGTGGGAGTGAACTGACAAAGAAGGACCCAATCCAGCATTGCTGGTTTTGAAGATGAAGGAGCCACAAGCCAAGAAATGTAGGCGGTCTCCCAAGAAATGCAGACAGCCTCTAGAAGCTAGAAAAGGCAAGAAAATTGATTTCTCTCCTCCCACTCTGTGCCTTCAGGAAGAGTGTAGCACCTCCAATACCCTGATTTTAAAACTAAGGAGCTAGAAAACTTCAAGATAGTAGCTCCCAGTTTGCGATGACTGGTACACAGCAAAAGGAAACTAACACTACCTTCTATGGTACAGATGGACTAAAGGAAGCAGCACTCAGTCCCCAGAGCAGCATCCCCATGCCCACTTAGGGACAGATCGGATCAGTGAGTGAAAGAAGAATCAAAGGTTTGCCTTCACTGGATTTAAGACAGGAGCAGAGGTAGAAAAGCAGGAAGGAACTAGAGACTGATGGGCAGTCTGCTGTCTGTACTATACTGGAGAAAAAAAGCCACGGTCAAGGATGTGAATGTGGAAAAACAGCATCTACAGTGGTGAATCAAAGACTCTTATAGCACAACACATCTTACAGAGATGTTTGAGAAGGGACCGTTGCTCAAGGTGCCTCAGAACCAACAGGGCAGAGCTAAAGGTTATGAATTCACAGAGGTTCACTTTATTTGAAGGTGCTAAAGAAGCTTTAAATCCTATAAAAGAGTTTAGGGGACAGCAATAAAGCTGGAGCCACACAGACTTTAAAAAGCTAATGCAAAAACAGTACCCATCCCATGTTCTATGAAAGGTCTGCCTAAAGACACTACTACATAGGGGACTAAAAGCCATGTGATGGTTCTACACTTGCTGTAACAATCAGAAGGAAATAGATTGCCCAAAGGGTTTGGCATAACAGACTTCATCAAAGTTCTTCCGAATTTGGAGGATCACTGAAGAGAGTTATCAGTCTGAGTCATCTTCAGATTTTTATCATGCTTTGTTCCATTTTTCCATAGCCCCCATTTTGTTTCATTTTTACCCTCTGGAGCAAGGCAGCTATATTCAGTATTTGTCAGCAGAAAGGGAGAGAAGTGTGAATTCTGTGAATTACACTTTGCCCCAAAGGATTGTATCTTACAGGATACACTATAGCATAACCAGCCTTCACCTTCTTTCTGCTCATTTTCAGGAGGTTATAGTGGTAACAGAAGAAGACTTGAGAAAGTGAAAATGACAGGAGAAGTGAAAGCAATTTGTTCCTTCTCAAGCAGTCACTGTGGACCACCAAGAAAAAGGAAGAGGAACAGAAGGCTGATGGAGGAAATGTTTTTGGTACTATTTTTAAGTTGTACTCTTAAAATATTTTTACTAATAATGGCATCATATTGGTTAATTATTTTATTATGTTGACTTTATTATGGAAGCTTAAGAAATTCTAGTTTAAATTATTTAATGCAAAAAGAAATAAGGTTAAGTAAAAGTTACCTGAGAATATGAGTCACAAGCAACATTTGAAGAACAAGAAACGGATATGAGAAGCTTTCGCGGAGAGGTGGTGTCCACATTACACGGGTACACTGAAAGAAAAATTTGTAGTATAGTATACTTGCTAAATTTACTAAGACATTCCAAGTAAAAACTGCTATTTATAAATAAAATTATTTTTAACAAATAATTTAAATGGAGTGTTGT
Source organism: Hylobates moloch (assembly GCF_009828535.3). NCBI lineage: Eukaryota > Metazoa > Chordata > Mammalia > Primates > Hylobatidae > Hylobates > Hylobates moloch. The sequence continues at coordinate 61,863 of NW_026652395.1, read as the reverse complement.
AATACAAACTACTGGACTTTATCCTACAAACAGCAAAACTAGCATGTGAGAAATATTACTGACAGAGACACATGTGGCTTAAGATCATGTAAAGCATTAATATTATGAATTGTCAACAAGAAAATACCAAAAAAGATGCAACTACATCTTAAAAGGGAGGAAAGTACCAGCAAAAAAAGTTCTGTCAAATTTCAGAATATTTTGAGTTGATTATTTATCTATTGTTTGTCTTCTTTCCCATGAATTTCAGCAAAACTATCCATAACCAGTACTTGAGAATTCTTTGTAGTCATCAAATTTAGTATTTTCATTCACAGTGCTGCTACAAAGGAATATTCCATTTTTGGTTTTATTTCTTTGCCTAAGCTACCCTGGGTTGCAAAATATTTAAAAGTAGGCGGTGGAATCAAATTAAGTAAGAAAAGTCCTAAAATTTTCAAGTATAAACCTTTCTGAAAAGCTCACTTTGGACATAATTAGGCAATGTACTATCGCAGTTGTAATAATGTCATTTTTCTGTATATATACTAAATATATTAGTAAGTTCATCCTTCCATCGACAGAAAACCGCATAGAATTAAATGCAAGCAATCTGATATTATTAAGTCACACTAAAATAAATTATGTCTTTCAGTGCAAGCAGGGGTACCTAAAAGACTCCACAGAATGACAAAGACCATGTCAGAAATAAGTGTTTCCTATATTTTAGCTCTACCTTAGACTACTGAATATTTCTAGTACTGCTATAGAAAGACTGAGTCAATTTACTCCTCTTTTCTACCGAGCCCACCATCCTCTGTGAAACTGACATACATATCTATTTATGAATGAACTACTCACACAAGGGAATGCTGAAAAGATCTGTTGATAATGTATACTGTTGTTACTGAATATTACTGAATGTCTGTTGATAACGTATACTGTTGTTACCAGAATGCAATTTTTAAAAGCTGTTAGTTTATTAGATTAACTGGAGAGTTCAGTAGGATTGACAGTAAGATGCATGGGCAAACCACGTTTCATTGCCCTTTACTATGCTTCACAGATAATGTCTGTCACAAACTGAAGGTTTGTGGCAACCCTGCATCAAGCAAGTCTATCAGTGCCATTTTTCCAATAGCATGTGGTCACTTCATGTCTCTGTGTCACGTTTTGGTAATTTTCATATTTCAACCTTTTCTTTTTTTTTTCTTTCTTTTTGAGACAGAGTCTTGCTCTGTCACCCAGGCTGGAGTGCAGTGGCACAATCTTGACTCACTGCAAGCTCCGCCTCCCGGGTTCACGCCATTCTCCTGCCTCAGCCTCCTGAGTAGCTGGGACTACAGGTGCCTGCCACCACGCCCAGCTAATTTTTTTGTTGTTGTTGTTGTATATTTTTTTAGTAGAGACAGGGTTTCACTGTGTTAGCCAGGATGGTCTCGATCTCCTGACCTCGTGATCCGCCCGCCTCAGCCTCCCAAAGTGCTGGGATTACAGGCGTGAGCCACTGTGCGCAGCCTATTTCAACTTTTTTCATTATTACTATATCTGCTATGGTGATCTGTGATCAGTAATCTCTGATATTACTATTGTAATTGTTTTAGGTGCCTTGAACCATGCCCAATAAGATGGCAAACTTAATGGATAAATGTGTGTGTTCTAACTGCTCCACCCATCAGCCACTCTCCCGTCTCTCTCCCTCCCATCAGGCCTCCAAATTCCCTGAGACACAATATTAAAATTAGGAAAATTAATAAACTTACAAGGGCCTCTAAGTGTTCAATTAATAGAAAGAGTTGTTCATCTCTCACTTTAAGTCAAAGGCTAGAAATGATTAAACTTAGTGAAGAAGGCATGTCAAAAGCTGAGAGAGGACAAAAGCTAGGCCTCTTATGCCTACAAGTCAGAAATGCAAAAGAAAAATTATAGAAGGAAATTAAAAGTGAAACAACCTTATTGCTGATATGCAGACAGTTTTAATGTTCTGGATGGAAGATCAAACCAGCCACATTTCCTTAAGTCAAAGCCTAATCCAGAACAAAATCCTAACTCTCTTCAATTCTACGAAGGCTGAGAGAGGTGAGGAAGTTGCAGAAAAGTTTGAACTAGCAAAGGTTGGTTCATGAGGTTTAAGGAAAGAAGCCATCTCCATAAAAGTACAAGGTAAAACAGCAATGCTGATGTAGAAGTTGCAAGTTATCCAGAAGATCTAGCTAACATAACTGAGGTAGGTGGCTGCACTAAACAACAGATTTTCAGTGCAGATGAAAAAGCCTTCTATTGGAAGATGTCATCTAGGACTTTCCTAGTCAGAGAGAAGTCAGTGGCTGGCTTCAAAACATCAAAGGACAGGATGACTCTCTTGTTAGGACCTAATGCAACCAGTGACTAATTTGAAGCCAATATTCACTGACCATCCTAAAAATCCTAGGACCCTTAAGAATTACACTAAATCTACTCTGCACATGATCTACAAATGGAGCAACAAAGCCTAGGTAAGAGCACATCTGCTTTAGCGTGATTGACTGGATATTTTAAGCCCATTCTTGAGATCTACTGCTCAGAAAAAAAGATTCATTTCAAGTATTATTGCTCATTGACAGTGCACTTGGTTACATAAGTGCTTGGGTGGAGACGGATGAGGTGATTAATGTTGCCTTCATGCATGCTAACACAGCATCTATTCTGCAGCCCATGAAGCAAGGAGTCATTTCAACTTTCAAGTCTTATTATTTAAGAGATATCTTTCATAAGGCTCTAGCTGCCATAATGATTGATGAGTCTGGGCAAATGAAATTTAAATCTTCTGGAATGGATTAACTATTTCAGATACCATTAAAATCATTCTGATTCATGAGAGGACATCAAAATATCATCATTAATAGGACTCTGGAAGAAGTTTATTTCAACCCTCATGGGCAACTTAGATGGGTTCAAGACTTCAGTAGAGGAAGTAACTGCAGATGTGATGGAAATGGCAAGATAACTAGAAATGGAGCCTGAAGATGTGACTGAATTGCTGAACTCTCATGATAAAACTTCAAGGATAAGGAGTTGCTTCTTAAATGAGCAAAGAGAGTGGTTTCTTGAAATGGGATCTACTACTGGTAAAGATACTGTAAACATTGTTGAAATGACGACAAAGGATTTAGAATATGACGTAAACTTAGTTGCTAAAGCAGTGGCAGGGTTTGAGAGGACTGACTCCAATTTTGAAAGCTCTACTGTGGGTAAAATGCTATCAAACAGCATCACATGCTACAGGGGAATCTTTTGTGAAAGAAAGAATCAATCAATACAGCAAATTTCATCGTTACCTTAAGAAATTGCCACAGCTATCCCAATCTTCAGCAATCCCTCTGTCAGCAGTTATCAACATCAAGGCAAGACCCTCCATCTGAACAACTTGCTGAAGGTTCAGATGATCATTGGCAGTTTGTTTGTTTGTTTGTTTGTTTTCAGATGGAATTTCATTCTGCCGCCCAGGCTGGAGTGCAGCTGCGCAATTTCAGCTCACTGCAGCCTCTGCCTCCTGGGTTCAAGTGATTCTCCTGCCTCAGCCTCCCGAGTAGCTGGGACTACAGGCACCCACTACCACACCCGGCTAATTTTTGTTTTGTATTTTTAATAGAGAAAAAGTTTCACCATGTTGACCAGGCTGGTCTCAAACTCCTGACCTCAGGTGACCCGCCTGCCTCAGCCTCCCAAAATGCTGGGATTAGCAACTTATTTTTAAATTAAGGTATGTACATTGTTTTTTAGACATAATGCTATTTCACACTTAATAGACTATAGTACAGTGTAAACATAACTTTTATATGCACTGGAAAACTAAAAAATTTGTATGACTTGATTTATTACGATATTCACTTTACAATATCTCTGAAGTATGCCTGTATGATCAAAATTTGTAAAGTCATCAGTCTCTGTACAAAAACAAGTATTCAAACAAGCAAGTATTCAAACTATGCAATGTACAATTTGAGAATTTTCTTCACGCAGACGGTTCTCCCACATTGGTTACCCACATTCAATGACGTTATCATTTCTCCGAAATTCGTTGCATTTAATAGCTGAAGTCACTCAGTTCACCAAAACTGAATTACATCCTCTGAAAGTAGGGACAAGAAAACCCAATTACAGGACTCCAAAATTCAAGTACATGAATTCAAATGTCCGTGAAAGTGCTTTCTATTGTTTCTCCAATAACACAATGTGTTTTACTAGATCTGGTACAAACATAATCACCATTCCAGATGATCCCATATAATTTGAAAATAGTGAAGAGATTTGGTTTAGTCATGCCTTACATTTCAACAAATAAATATTTTTTCTTTATCTCTAATTTTAAATGTAAAATAAAAATAATGTGACAATTTAAAATGCCAATGATTTTTAAAGGCATTATTTTGAAATTTGAGAATTAAAGGAAATATACATGTGAACTGCTTCAAAAAAGGGTTATACAAATGTATATCGTCTCTAAGTACAAGAAATCCATTTATTGTGAAAATAAATTCAACAAAAATCTCATGTTGCAAACTGCTAACATCTAGTATATAATTTTTAGCACACATTTCATAACACTGATTATATTGCAACATAATACTATGTAGATATTAACAAGAGGCTTTTCTTTTCTGCTTAATAATTTTTAATCATTCACTCAAGAAACAATAACTAAGGAATCTCAAAAATAGCTTAATTTTCCAATCTCTATTTTCAAACTATTAACTTATATTGGAAATACAGCATGATCTAATTGATTTATCTTCATAACTTCAAAATAAACAGAAGAACAACTGACTAGTGAGTTATAAATTGTGGTTAATATTAGTATCAAACAGATCATGTTTAAGATTTCTTCCAAGAGTTTTTACTAGAGTTGCTATTTGCTGGATCAATCCTAACTTGTTACTATAATGTTTAGGTTTAAAACAAATTACCCATCTCGGACTGCTGCTTTTCTATATTGATTACACTATTGCTTCATATTGCTTAATATTAACTATAATAATGCTTTAAACACTATATTTATGAGTGCTTCCTTAAAAGACTGCTGGCACCATAAAGGTTATGCTACCTCTCTTCAGAGAATGTTATGGGTGTTAAGAATCCTGCTATCCACATAGTAACCATAAAAATGCTAGGTTTAAGAGACATGGCTTGAATATCTCCTGTTTGATGCTACTTAGGGCAGTCCCATTATTTAGGAAGACCCTTAGTTTGGAGTAGGCTTTGTGCATCTCAGGGCACTGTATCTTGATAACAGGTAAGCCTGGTTGCTTTCTTGGAGTTTTGGTCTATTTTTGTACCATACACAGGTCGAGTATTTCTCATCCAAAACGCTGGGACCAGAAGTGTTTTAGATTTCAGAGTTTTTCAAATTTTGGAATATTGCATTTTACTAACTGAGCATCTCTAATCCAAAAAACCAAAATCTGAAATGCTCCAATGAGAATTTCCTTTGAGAGTCATGTTGGCATTCAAAAAGTTTTGGACTTTTCGAGTATTTCAGACTGCAGATTTTCAGATTACACACAGCCTGTACTGATAAGCTGCTCAATTAACCAGTTACATATTTCAATCTGAACTTATAATACAATTTTGGCTCACACAGGGTTTAATGTGTCAGTGATATGTAAATGCTATTTTAAACTTTACTATCTTTATAAAGAATTTCAGCTGGTTGTATGACAGAAAACACTGATCTTTTTGTCTCTGAAAATCTAAGATATCAGTATATCCTATTCCAAATTTACAAAAAACCTTTGTGAAACTTTGTTGAAAAAGCAGTGAGTACACCTCCATGTTTCCATCCATTGTTGCAATGACTCAAACTTGACCATTGCTTACTCATCTAAAATAGAAAATACACCTGGCAAGATGTTATCAGTATCAACTCTACCGCCTTTATCATGTGGTTATAAACTACATTGCTCAAGGTTATCAACATAACCAAAATTCTGACTACAAAATGAAAGCATTAACCAAGATATATAGGCAATATAAATAGAAACAGAAACAAATGATTCAAATTGCACTGTCAAAATGATAATACAACGTGGAGAAATAAAAACAATTCAGGTTGCTTCTAAATCGTTTAACTTCTATATTGACTATATCTCCTTAGTAGAATATACTCTTAGGAGAAAAATAACTAGAGAAATACTAAACCATACTTGGTAGGATTGTTATTGGTAATGACATTAGGGTGGTAACTCTGAAACTATTTTGTGTGTATTACAGAATAATGTTTCTGGAACCTTTTTGTGTTTGAAAGGAAGTGTTCAGACAGCAATGAGATATATCAAAAGGGCAGAAAATAGTGCCAAAATCATAAAATATCTAGAGATTAATAAAATATGTGCAAAACATAAAACATTCCTGAGAGAAATTAAAGGAGATGAATATAAATCTATGTTTATGGATTGGAAGATTTAGTATATTCAGGAATGTCCATTCTAAATTAATCTAGAGATCCAAAACACAACCAGTAAGTTGTGTATGTGTTGAAAGAGAGGGGAGTAGTGACAAACTGATTCTAAAATTTATATGGAAACACAAAGGACCTGGAATAGCTATGGCAATACTGACGAAGAACAAGGTTGGAGATCTTCACTATCAGATATCGAACTTATAAAGCTACAATATTTAAGGCAGTGTGATACTGGCTTGAAGATAAACAGACTAATCGAACATAATTGAGAATGTAAAAATAAATCCAAAACTATATAGTCACTTTATTTATGACACAAGGCCCACTACGATTCAGCAGGGAAAAATCTTTTTAACAAATGGTACTAGGTTAATTGGACATCCTATTTGGGGTGGGGTAGGGGAGGAAGGAATCTGGAACCTATTTCATACTGTATACAAGATTCTAGACAGATTACAAACCAAAATGTGAAAGCTACACCAAGGTTTTCCCTTATATTTTCTTCAAGCTTCTAAAAGAAAATATGAGAAAATATTTATGGCCTATAGTAGGCAAAGAGTTTTTTAGTCAGACACAAAAAGGACTAAACATAAGAGATTGATAAATGGAACTTCATGAAAATTAAGAACTTCTTCATCAAAAAACCCCCAAAAGATCTGAGTACACAAAGATAAAAATCAAAAAACCAAAAAAGATGAAAAGACAGGTCGTAAGTGGTGAGAAGGTACTTGCAGAACATATATTCTACAAAGAACTCCACAGAATTGACAAAGAACTCCACAGAATTGACAAAGAGTTCCCATATATGAATAAAATAACCCAAGTATTTTTTAATGGGTAAAGACTTAGGTATTAAACAAAAGAGAATATCTAAATCTGATAAGCCATATTAAAAGGTGCTCAATATCATTACTCATCAGGAAAATGCAAACTAAACCTATAATAAGGTACCATTTCACTCATCAGAATGACTATAATTAAGAGGACTGCCAATGCCAAGCACTGACAAGGATGTATTGATAGAAGAAACTGGAATTATCGTACATTGCCAACGGTAGTGAAAACTGGTACAAGCACTCTGGAAAACAATGTGGATACATATCACAGCCATATGTTGAGAGAAAGACGACAGGCATAAGAAAGTATGATTCCACTCACATGAAGCCCCCAAACAGGCAAAACTAATCAATAGTGATAGAGATAGAAGAGCTTTGAAGGATGGGGAGGGATACAGATTGGACAGGAACAGAGGTGAGCCTGCTTGGGGGATGGAAATAGTCTATGCATTGATCTAGTTCCTGGATACAAGATTGTATACATATGTAAAGATCCACTGAACAGTTAAAATATGCAAATCTTAATGTGTGAAAATTATATATCATTAAAATGTGGGGAGACTACTACCAAATTTGTGACAATGCGAGCATCAAAAAGAATTGCGATGGATTATAAAACGTTGAATAAAAAAAACCCTATGCATATATAATAAAAGAAAATGGCAGGAGAAGGGATTTATCTTTATAGAACAACATTAAATGTAGATGAAATGGCAGAATTAGAAAATTACTATTTGCAATGGCTAATGTAATAACTAATTCAGGCAAGGATCATCAGTGGATGCATAATCCGTTGGTAAATGTTATGGGGGAAGAGGATATTCAGGTGTCTCAAAGTATCATCCCTCATTTCACCTATTAATTAAAAGAAAAAAGAGCATTTTTATAATAGAGACATGACAGACACCACCTTAACCATGTGATTTAACTTAGTAAATTCAATAACAGGACAAATTGGTTATGCATGCCTCCAGAGGTAATGCAAAGCAAAAGACACAACATCATATGTGCCATATTATTCATTAAAATGTCTAATCTGGCTGGGCGTGGTGGCTTACACCTGTAATCCCAACACTTTGGGAGGCCGAGGCAGGCAGATCACGTGAGGCCAGGAGTTCAAGACCAGCCTGGCCAACATGGCGAAACCCTGTCTCTAATAAAAGTATAAAAATTAGCCAGGCGTGGTGGCACACACCTGTAATCCCAGCTACTCAGGAGGCTGAGGCATGAGAATCGCTTGAACCCAGGAGGCAGAGGCTACAGTGAGCCAAAATTGTGCCACTGCACTCCAGCCTGGGCAACAGAGTGAGACCCTGTCTCAAAATAAATAAAATATGAAATAAAATAAAATAAAAGTCTTCTAATCTGAATCTATTAACGAGGAAACAATCAGACAAATCCAAATTGTCAGACCTCTGCAAAATAGACTCCTCAAAAATGTTAATGCCATGAAAAGACAAAGAGAAACTGTTTGAGATAAACTTTTCCGAACAAAATGACAACTAAATGCAATGTACGATCCTTAATCAGATTCTGGATCCAAAATAAAAGCATCAAAGAATTTATGGGAATAAACTATGAAAATGAGAATATGGGCTGTATTAAGGTATTACTGTGTAATTATTAGTGTGAAATTTCTCAAGTATCATAACAGTATTGTGATTACGTAGGAGAATGTCTTGCTTTTAGGCAATATATACTTAAGTATTTAGGGGTGAGGTATCATCGTATCTGCAGCTCATTTTCAAATGGATTAGAAAAATGTCTGTGTCGGTGTTTGTATAAGAGAGACAGCAAATGTGTCAAAATAGTAAAACTGGTAAATGAAAGTGAATCTAGAGCATTTCTGTAAATTTCAATTTGTTCAAAATAAAAAGCTGGAGAAAAAACAGTAGAGAAAAATGCACTTTTGTTGTACTGCCTTTTTAGTACAAGATTTACAGTGAAACTAGATACAGCCCAAGTGAAGATACAGAACAGCTGTTGGCTCTACCATCACACCTGGGAACAACTGCATAATTTAGGTAAGGATCTGCCATAGGCAGAGAGTCTTTGCTGGAACCAAACAACTTCTAACCATATAAATAAGAATCTGAAAAAGGTACAAACACAAAAATGAGTATTTGTTGTGACAGCCACCCCTCCCGCAACCTGGGACGCACATAGACATACACACACATGAATCTGGCAGATAAAGAGGAGTGGGGGAGAGTCAGAATTCTGTGAGATCACAATCTCACACAGCACTTGGTTTTGGGGCCTTGGCACAGCTGAATCTGGAGATGGATTAAAATTAACTAAAAAGCTGAAAACTAACCCCTTCCCAGTTTAAAGAGTGGTAAGATCAAAGGAATCATCCCCTGAGTTAAGCACTTGGAAAGTTGGAGACTGAGACAGAGAAAAAAGAGATCACTGTAATTCATTTGAAACTGGGAGTAAACTAAAACAAATTAAAACTATACTACTGCCCTGCTTGGCAGGGCTTCATGTGGGATGCAAATTCTCAGTCTCTCTTCCTAGGTGCTTGACATAAAAGAAGATGTTCCCTTTTTAGGGAAATTGAAGCAAAAATGATTATCTAGTTCAATCTTTATCATTCTTTTACAGAAATTGTCTTGCATAAAATAAAAAGCTATGAGACATGGAAAGTAGCAGGAAAATATGACCCATTATCAAGAGAAAAAAACAGTCAATGGAGTTAAATTCCCAGATAATGTAGGTGTTGGCATTAAAAGACAGACTTTAAAATAACTACAATAATTAGATTTAAAAATGTATAGAAAAATATTAGTGAGACGAAGAGGTAGGAAATTTCAACAGAAAAATGGAGGCTCTAGGGAATAAATGGAAATTCTAAGAAGGAACGAAGGAAGAAAGGGAAAGAGAGGGAGGGAGGGAAGGAGGGAAGAAAGGAAGGCAAGAAGGGAGGGAGGGATGGAAATTTACCAGATAGTGATAATAGCAGACTGCATGCATCAGAATAAAGCACCGCCAACTCCTAGACATGGCAAGAGAAAATACCCAAAGGGAGGAATAAAGAAGGAAAAAAATGGGAAAAAAAGGAACAGTGTCAAAAATCTGTGAGACAGTATTTTTTAAAAGTAGAACATACATGTAATTAGAATCCCCAAAGGAGAAGAGAGGAAGAATGGGGAAAATAAAGTATCTAAAAAGAAGATCTTGGCTAGAAATTTTCCAAAACTGATTAAAAATAAAAACCAACACAGAAAACAAAAGTGTTCAATGAACAAAGAACGTCTAGGTTTACCACCATCAAACCAATAAAAACCAAATATATAATGAAAATCTTTGAACAACAGAGAAAAGACACATTACATTCAGAGGAACAATAATAAGAATTATAGCTGACTTCTTATAAAACAGTGGAAGCCAGAAGACAATGGAATAGCATCTTTAAAGTGCTGAAAGGAAAAGCTATCAACCTATAATTCTTATTAAGCAAACATATATTTCAAAAAATGAAGGCAAGATAACATTTTTAGACAGACAAAAACTAAGAGACTTATTGGCAGATCTTTATTACAATGCTAAATAAAATTCTTAAAACTAAAGAGAAATTATGTCAGACAGAAATCCAGATCTGCAGGAAGAAATTAAGAACACCATTGAGATGCAAACTGAAATGCCCAGTTGTGAAGGATGACTAGGAGTTAATTAGGCACAGGTCAAGATGAGGGGCGCAGAGGCGTATACAAAGCACAGGAAACAGCATGTGCAAAAGCCCTGAGGAAGGAAAAGGAATAGTCCTTTCTGGAAACAGAAGAAAGAAGGGCCAATAGGGCTGAAGCAAAACAATCAAAAATAGCCTGAAGAGTGATGGGAGACAAAATCAGAAATCTAGTTGGGCAAGGTCATAAAAGATGTTGTAGGCTACTTTTCTATTGTAGACTGCTTCTCAAATTTACATCAGCAGATATGCTGCTAAGATTAACACACTCTGTTTTTATTGAACTTTTGAAGTTACTGTAAGTTTAATAAGTTCACAAATCCATAGACACACCAGTGAATAGCCTTCATAAAATTATACATCTTGTACTTACACTGTTTCCCAAATTCATGTAAAACATAATTTAAATCATGTCACTCTACTAGTCCTCATCCTCTAGTGGCATTCCATCCACTCCAAATAGACCCTATAATGACCTACAGAAATCTGCTCCCACTCCTACCTCCAATTATTAACTGTCTGATCTTATCTGCTATCACTCTCTGCTCCTCCTTGCTACTGCCCAATATTCTCCTGCTTCAAGGTAGAAGATTATCCCACATCATTCACATGACTGTTCACAAGGATAGGAGTCTTTGTTTTACTTGCACATCTCGAGCATCAAAAAGTACCTGGAAAGAAGGGACTTTCTTTCTTACCAACCTTACCAAAACCTTACCAACACTGGAAAGAAGGGAAGAAAGAATGAAAGAAAAATGAAGAGGTCCACAAATTGGCAAGAAAAGGTCTCTGCACCTTTCATTTGTAAAAGATAAATTATAGTGATGTCTTCTTTGAAATGCTACTCCCCTAAGAATTTCGTGTTTGGAGAGATTAATGAAGAATCAGGAAACTTGTAATCCTCTCTCTGCAAAAAGATCCACAATATTGATCTGGGCAATGATTTCTTGGATAAGACTGCAAAAGCACAGACAAGGAAAGCAAAAATAGCCAAATAGGATTGCGTCAAACTAAAATGCTTCCGCACAACAAAGGAAATAATTAACAGAGTGTAGAGTCAACCCGAGGACTGGGAGAAAATATCTGTAAACCACACCTCTGATAAGGGGCCAATATTCAAAATATATAAGGTACTCAAATAACTCAATAGCAACAAAACAACTCAATTTTTAAAATGGGCAAAGAATCTGAAGTCATTTCTCAAAAGGAAAGATACAAATGGCCAACAGATATATGAAAAAAAAAATGCTCAGCTTCTCAAATCATAGGGGAAATTCAAATTAAAACCACAGTGAGAAACCTACACCTGTTAGAATGGCTATTATCAAAAAAGACACATGACAAGTGCTGGAGAGGATGTGGAGAAAAGGGAACTCTTGCACACTGTTGGTAGGAATGTAAATTTATACAGTCATTTTAGAAAACCATGTAAGTTTCCTCAAAAACACTAAAAATAGAACGGCAATCCCACTTCAGAGTATATATACAAAGGAACTGAAATCAGTACATCCGAGATATCTGCACTCCGATGTTCATTTCAGCATTATTCACAATAGCCAAGATACGGAAGCAACCCTAAGTGTCCATAAAGAGATTAATAAGGAAAATGTGCTATTCATACACAATGGAATATGACACAACCTTAAAAAAGAAAGAAATTATGTCATTTGAGACACTATGAATGGAACTGAAAGAGATACGATGCTAAGTGAAATAAACCAAGCACAGGAAGGCAAATACTGTATGATCTCAATTATATGTGGAACCTAAGAGTCAATCTCACAGAAACAGAGAATAGAAAGGTAGTTACCAGAGGCTCAGTGGAGAGATGGGTAATGGGGAGATGTTGATCCATGGATATAAAGTTTCAGTTGGGCAGGAGGAATAAGTTTTAATGATCTATTGTTCCATTTGGTGACTACAGTTAATGTATTGCATATTTCGAAGTTGCTAAGAGATTTTTAGCATTCTCACCACAAAAAAATGCTAAGTTGATGAGGGGATACGTTAACTTGCTTGACTCTTTCTACAATGTATACATAAATCAAAACATCACATTGTACCCCATTAATATCTACAATTATTATTTGTAAGTTAAAACAAATAATTTTTAAAAAATACAAATAAAATCATCTCCCGGCTGCGTAACCTAGAGCCAATCACTTAATGTTTAAGTGCTTCCATTTGTATGATATTGGGATGTTCACTACATACCTACCATATAAGATAAGGATTAATGAGATTATTTTCAAAGTGCTCTAAGAATTCTTTTCCAAATCTTATATAAATGGCATAACCATTTCAATAATTAGGAACATGTATGTTTATAGTTTAGTCTCAGTTCAGTGGAAAAATAATTAAGAAATATGGGTCAGAAATATATTGTAGGTCATACAAATGGTTTAATTAGATATGAACCTCAAGGCAATCCTTTCATTCACTTTGAATTACTTTTGGAGGCAATCCGTTAATTTACTCTCAAGTACTTTCGGGGGCAATCCTTTCATTTACTTTGAATTATTTTTTTAAAAAGTATTTATTTTTAAAAAACACAAAGTAAGGAATTTCCTCCTCATATGTGCACATCTTTATCTATGTGAACATTTTTTACATAGAACAGCATCAATCATGCTTCATAATAATTTTTTTAATCTTATCATGAAAAAGATAAACAATCCTATTTCACAAAAAAAGAATTTCTAACAATCAAAAAATTGGAGAAAAATACTGTATTCAGGATTTTCTTAACACACATTCATGTGCTTTTCTATCAGCATGCCAAAACCCTGCACCATCAACACATGTTGTGTGCGTCTTGTAAAAGAAAACATTTTAAAGGCAAAACAAAATTGCTAGCTTTCATCTTTGCAAAAATTCTCAATTGTGACTGAATGAAATTTACTAAAGAAGCTTGATCAATGAAAACATCTGCATAGTTTTTATTATAAAATGTATAACTTCAACATTATTGAACATTATTATAAACCCTTTTATTGCATTTCACAAGTTTCGGATTTGAAGGTTTTAAATGTATTTTAAATAATTTATTTAATAATCGATTAAGCTATTCATGCTACACATTTTATAAATATTTTGTTCAGGCAAAAATTTTCCCTTATAAAACCATATGAGGAAAAAGAAAATTTTAAAAAAGTAAACCTATGCTATCTTCACATCTAGTGCAGAGCAAACTAAATAATGGAAATAGAACTTAAATGCAAGTAACAATTCAGAACTATTCTTTGCAACATAAACCAATCACTCATGTGATCAAAATAACTCCCCTAAGAAAATAAGGTACCAATTAGTACTACCCACTAGCATTTCCAGTGAGCAATGCTCTACAAAAGCTCACTAAATACAATAGGTACTACCAGAGTAAATATTTCTGTCCATAGAAAAAGTATACACTTAAAAATCAGAAAAAAAAGGGTCTGAAAATCTCATTACCTAAAACGAAAATATGTTGAGTTCTCACCAATATTTTACCCAAAACTGCAGTTTATGCTCTCAATTTTAATGCCATTACCTGTATTTTCACATGTAATTTTACATGTAAGTAAAATTATCTACTTGACTATTTCAGTAAAACTGAAATTCTAATTGTAATGATATTCGGTTTACCTTTTCCTAAAAAAGTGATGTCTAAGCATGCTTTTCAGCTACACCAAGTAGCTGAAAAGTATCAAAAAGACAATTCATCAGCCTGAAAAGCCAGTTGAATAGTCTCAATTCCATTGTTAAAATTTAAGAAAACTTTGTAAGGAATGATGTTCATGCCACGTGAGTATCAAAATTATAAGAAAACTTAAGACCAAGAATAAAAAACCATAGTATACACTGAGGGTAGCATGATAGACCTTTGCGCTTTACAAACAGTGGTCTTCCTGGTGGTCTAGGTTCCAAAATTTTGAATAACCTCTTTCCTCTGACACCTTATTGTTAACACACAATGCTTCTTTCTTCCATTATTAAATGGTTATTTCCCTATTTCTTAGGTCATTCTCACAGAACCTGTGGCTCAAAGTGCTTCATGGTCCACACTATCACAATGTGCAGGATCCACAGTCAGAAAAAGCCAAATCTTTTTTTTTTTTAAACACATACTATACCAATTAACTGATGTCGTGTTGCAACCAGTTGTCAAATACTCTAGCTTTACATTTCTGTGATTCTAAATACTAAGAACATATTAGCTAAGTATCCATTAGTAACTCGCTGACTAAAAAGTAGTCCTGCATCGACTCTGCATTATGTTTGGAGATTATTACTGTTATAGCACATGTTAAAACATGTGCATATTCAAATACAGCAGGCACTGAGTGTATAAAATGCATGGAAGGACAAAGTCACTTCACACAAAGCAAGCTGACCTTTATTCTTTTCTCCCTCATACAAAATTTCTCATGAAAGAAATCTAGACAGAGATGTATTAGAAATTCATTTACAACTATGATTAATCTAGAAATGTTGACATTCTGAATTTATATTAGAATTTAAACTAAGTTAATTAGTCAATAACAGTAATAATACAAGCTAACAATTACACAGCAGCTACCATGTGCCAAACACTGTTCTAGGCATTTACACATATGAATTCACTTAGTCTCGGCAATAATCCTATGAGGTGGGTAACATCATTATGCTCATTTACAAAGAGGAAACTAAGGCAAAGAGAGATTAAATGACTTGCTCAGGTCACAGAGACACTAAATAGCAGTCAGGATTTGAACCCAGGCAACCTGGATCCAGAGTCTGTATTTTTTACAATACTGTTCTCTTTAGAAAGCCCTTGAACACTCAAATATTTTGCAAAAAGTACTTAAAAGAGTATCAAATGTTAATACATTAAAATAAGAATATGCTGTATAGTTTCTGCAACAAAAAGTTATCTCTACAAAAGAAAGTTATACCAATTACCGCCTACTTCTATTATAACTAAATCATTAGCTTTCACAGTTTTAAAATTATACAAACAATTGATACTTGAGGGCAGGCGTGGTGGCTTATACCTGTAATCCCAACACTTTGGGAGACCAAGGCAGGAGGATTGCTTGAGGCCAGGAATTTGAGACCAGCCTGGGCAACATAGAAAGATTCCATGTCTATAAAAAATTTTAAAAATTAGCTGAGTGTGGTGATAAGCGTCTGTAGTCCCAGCTACTCGGGAAGCTGATTCTGAGGCAGGAGGATCACCTGACCCCAGGAGTTTGAGGCTGCAGTGAGCTATGATCTACCACTGCACTCCAGACTGGGCAACAAAAAGAGACACTGCCTCAAAAAAAAAAAAAAAAAAAAAAAAGAATTGATACAGTTGATACAGATCCACTATTTCATCAAATTACTAAGCCTTATATCACATAAGAAGTACAAGGGTCATGAAAAGTTAACTTAAATGAATGCTAGTGTTTAAATTTTGAATCAAAATCATAAGATCAAACATTTAAAGAATGGCATTATAGATTAAATTTAAAGAATAAAACTGCATTTCCAGGAGTAATTCTGAGAATAGTTTTTGATTACCTACCTCTCCATGATTGAAAAAGAAGCACAACACTGTAACCAGGCCTCCTAATTGGCTGCCACTGGAAAAGAAGAAAACATAACTCAAATAACAAAAATTCAGGTCAATCCTAAGAAAAACCTTAAAACACATAAGATCATAACCTCTGGTACTATAAAAGATTTTATAGTCATACTAGAACTCTCCTATGCTTATTTACAAAATAGTTTATTTCCTCCAAAGGATCATTAGTCAAAATAATCTTTTCTCATTTTTTAAAAATCATTTGCTACCTTCAAAATGTATAGACTCAGAAAAGCACGCAAACTGAAAGGGAATAGAAAATTCTTAGTAGTCATATTACTGTACATCACGCAACTTGATATTTCTTTTTATTTTCTTTAGTACCTCATATTTATTTATGTCCTTTAACATTTCTCAAACTGCTTTCCTTGGGACAGATGATGTATGTTAGGAAAAAGGGTGAGAAAGACGTGCAAGGAAAGGGATCCATGGTCATGAGGATGGAAAACCCCACACTGCCTACCTGCTCCTAGAAATTCACAAGGCACTTCCACACATTAAAGATTTAATTTCATATTTCCCAAATCCCATCCCCAAGCTACTTTTCTGCAGAATACACTTGAGGAATACCAGTTTATAGATGAAGTTTTATGTTTCATTTGTTTTCAAAAACTGGAATAGAACACAAATATCAAAGTATGACAATCAGGCTTATAACTCTGGGTAAGAAATTACAATGGTATAATCTGGTAGTTCTAACAATTAACCTTCATTTGCTCAGATAAGAGTGAAATATGTTCCCTACTGTCCCCCAAGTCTGGGTAGGGGACATAAGGCTATGTTTAGCTTTATTTCATCATGTTCTGCATCTTTACTCTTGAGGTCTTCTTACTCGTTTTAGCTCATGCTGCTTTCTCATTATTCTACCCAAATATCCTTCCTTCTTTTTCTCTATCTATAAATATAGGTATACCACAGAGAGGTCAGAGAGGAAACAAAGAAACAGATGGTATAGGCATCAAAGGCCTTGTTATTTACTCTTGTGATGTATGAATGAGGAAAAGAGGAAGAGATGCAATGGCCAGCAGGGGTAATCCACGTAGGGAGTATCCAGAAGAAGACAGGTAGGGCTGGGACCCCAGCACAGGTGAACTGTTTGCCTTGGCAAAAGAGGAGGAAGACCGCATATTAGTGGCAAGTACTTTGTGGAGTTTCCATGTCCCCTACAGGGAAGAACACACAGCCACTTGATGCTAGAGAGAAACGATGGCAGCATTAAATGTTTGAGGAAAGACAGAAACGTCTGAAACACCACTCACATTTCAGGAGAGTGGTAACAGTGGAAAACACAGCGCTGCTGGGATATCTTAGGGGAAAAACTGAGGCTGCAGAACACAAATCTATAGGGTCACTAATCATAAGACTGTGCGATTTTTGCCTACCAATTATCAGCCTAGACAGCACAAACGAAATATAAAGGGGCAAAGAAACTGAAGCCAGAAAGTGTCTGAAGTGATGGATCACTGAAATGAGAGCATCAGATAGAGGAGCTTAGAAAGCAGTACAGGCCAGGAAGTGGACGCCAGGGTTCTCTCCTGAAAGGTGTACCACATCTTCAAAAGAGAAGCACACAAGTGATTAGACATTAGAAAGGTTAAGACAGAGTTAATGGTTTAAAAAACAAATAAATACATTTTGGTGTTTTGAACTTACTCTAACAAGACAAAAAATACAGAAGCTTATAGGGAAAAAAATGTGATTTTCTCACTACCCTCTCCCATTCCTATTCACCTAAGAACATTTTAGTATGTGTCTATTCTTCCAAATCTCTCTCTCTAACCACACAAACATATATTTTCTATGTGATCATATTAACATCTCTCTGAAATTTCTTCCTTTTCTAATTATTCTAGCATAAAGATTATTCCTAATCAATATATGTAAACTTAAAGGGATTATTTTTATAGATGGAAAATACTGTATAGTACAAATATATTTATTTAGCCCATTCCATATTACTGGGCATATAAATATTTTTCAGTTTCTTGCTATAATAAAAAATGGTTAAACATCCTCATACATGTAAATATTGGCGCGTTTGTTTCGGCAGGAGGGACCTAACTGTGAGACACTTGAGTCAAAGGATGTGAGCTGTGCCTAGAAGCACTGCAGCAGTTCACACCCTCGTCACAGAGTATGCAGGAGGTCGTTCCTCCACCCCTCGTGAAGAACTCATGTGCTTTTCAAATTTTCTCCTCAGAGAGGTGAAAACCCTTTTCTCACTGCCTACTTGTACGCAGCAGCATTTTAGTGTTTTGTTTTGACAACATGCATTTTCTCTTCCATGAACTGCTTATTCATATTCTTGTCTATTTTTCTATTAGACTGTTTCCCTACTTAAAAATTAAGGTTATCAAACCTCTGACTGTCAAATGTGAAAATAACATTTAAGAGCTGTCCAAAAAAAAACCCCTTTAAGCCTTGAGAGAGATGTGACTGTGATCTGAGTCACATATGGTTACAACTTCCGTTCTCAGATTACAGATTAACTTGCTTTCTTATTTTTCTTGTTCAGTACAATGACTAGAGAATTAAACAATGTCAGGCACAAAAACTTCCTGCCTTTTTTTTTTTTCCAGAGACTGGGTCTCTCTCTGTCACCCAAGCTAGGGTAGAGTGGCACAATCATGGCTCACTGCAGCCTCGAACTCATGGGATCCAGCAATCCTCCGACCTCAGCCTCCAGAGTAGCTGAAAATACAGGTGTGACCCTGCCTTCGTAGTTAATAACCCCTGTTAAAGATTAACTTTCCCTGTGTTGTTTTACTCTGCTTAGATCAGGCTATAGAAAACCCATCATTATTATATTCTATGTTAAAAAAAAAAAAAGTTAAATGTACTCTTCCCCAGAATACCACCTATAACCAAACTGCTGTGACTATGTGCCAACCTGTATGAATAATGTTGTATTCCTGCTAAAAATGTCTCTGCCTCTGCCTATATAAATGAAACCTAAACTTCCTTACTTCCAAAATCTGACTTCATTCCTTTGGAGTTGGTGTTCCTGAGTGGTCTACCCTCATCACACTTTGTGCTTGAATAAACGCTCTTTAGATTCTGATCCTTTTGATTATTTTAAGTTAACACATATGTGTGACAAAGTATTCTGATATAATTTGTGGCGTATTCTATCAGAAAGAATTTTTAAACTTTTATGTATTTAAATATGTTGATATTTTCCTTTATTTCTTCTGCACTTCCTGTCTTGTCTCTGAAGGTCTTCCACACCTTAAAACTATAGTCTCCTAAAATTTCTTCTAATATTATTAATTGCATTTTCCACTTAGCTCTTTCTCCTTAATTTTGTTCTCTTTCAAATAGCCAATTATATTAAAATCATTTATCAAGTAAACATCCCTTTTACCAGTGAAATGAAATTCAGCCTTTATCTTAATTTCTTACAATGCTAGACTCTGTTCTATTTCATTCAACTGGCTTAATTCTGTATTTTTTTATATCACACTATTTTTATTACTGTAGCATTATGGTAATTTTAACACATGATTTTAAAAAGCTCCCCACCCCCAACTACTCTTATTTTTAAGATTTTTTAGGTAATTCTTACCAACTTATTCTTACATATAACATCTGAACTACTGTCCCAACTCTGCTCCCCCACCCAAGAAAAAATTGTCAGGCTTCTGATCAGAATGACATTAGATTTATATATAATTTGGGTTGGGAAGGGCTGTCATTTATATGATGGCCATTCAGTTGCACAGTATATCTCTTTCCATTTACTCAATTCTAACTGTATTCCTTTAAATAAAAATGTCTGGGGTCAGGCACAGTGGTTCATGCCTGTAATTTCAGCACTTTGGGAGGCCAAGGCTGGTGGATCACTTGAGGCCAGGAGTTCGACACCAGCCTGCCCAACATGATGAAACACTATCTCTACGAAAATACAAAAAAAAAAAAAAAATAGCCATATGGTGGCACACGACAATAGTCCCAGCTACTCAGGAGGCTGAGAGTCAAGAATCGTTTGAACCGGAAAGGTGGAGGCTACAATAAGCTGAGATTGTGCCATGGCACTCCAGAGTGACAGAGTGAAACTGTCTGGGTGACAGAGTGAAACTGTCTCAAAAATAAAAATTTTTTTGGACAACCAATGTAAGAGTCAAGTACCAAAAGTTAAAACTTCTAGAAATACAAAGAGAACATGATAAAATCTGATCACAGTAGAAAATTTTAATTCTTTCATAATCTAACAGGTCAAGTAAGCTAAAAGAAACACTAGAGATTTGAAGGAGATAATTAACAAGCTCAATGTTGTGACTATACAGAGATTACACATTATTTTCTTATGTCACTGGAACATCTAGTTGCAAAGGCACCTCATTCTCTGATTAGAATCTAAAACAACCTAAAACACAAGAAAGATGAGTTTTTTAAAAAAATGACACTTGGGGAACTTAATGTAAAATTTCCTTTTAAAAATTCCCTGGAACAACGAGGAATCAAAATGGAAATTTACTGACTTTAATGTTCTAAATGGCAGAGTAAAGGTAGAGAAAGAACAAAAGACTCACAAATCCAATTCCCTGGCCAGGCGCGGTGGCTCATGCCTGTAATCCCAGCACTTTGGGAGGCCGAGGCGGGTGGATCACGAGGTCAGGAGATTGAGACCATCCTGGCTAACATGGTGAGACCCCATCTCTACTAAAAATACAAAAAATTAGCCGGGCGTGGTGGTGGGCGCCTGTGGTCCCAGCTACTCCGGAGGCTGAGGCAGGACAATGGCATGAACCCGGGAGGCGGAGCTTGCAGTGAGCCAAGATCACGCCACCGCACTCCAGCCTGGGTGACAGAGCAAGACTCCGTCTCAAAAAAAAAAAAAAAAATCCAATTCCCTGACCAAATCTCAGGATG
>NW_026652395.1:31481-40362 GCF_009828535.3 Hylobates moloch | reverse complement strand
TGCAGGGAGCCAAGATCACGCCACCGCACTCCAGCCTGGGTGAAAAAGAAAGACCCCGTCTAAAAAAAAAAAAAAAAAATCCAATTCCCTGACCAAATCTCAGGATGAAGTTTGCCTAAGAAGTCACATACTCTCTCACTCAGTTGCCATACAACCTGGGAGGCTCTGAGGTTGGACAATTTCTTGAGGGCAGAGCCACGGTGACAACATTCCTTTTTCACCAAATTACTAAAATACAAGTTATGGTCCAACATCTTCCATGAATATGGGCCCAGCTTTACTTAACTAACAAAAGAGGCAGATTTTTTTCTATATACTTTTGGGAACTGCAAAGCTAGAGTAGGAGAATAAAATTTGTTTATCTCAAAGGAATGTTCTGAGTTAGAAACTGTGAAATGATGTGACGTGAAACAAATCTAAAATGGTGTTCTCCATGTCCACCCTCTCACCCCAATGCATAGAGGCTACTAAGTCCTTTTATTTTGCTAAACAGAAAAGATGCAGCAATCAGAATACCTAAAATTTTTAAATTTTTTTTCCCACTACAGTTGATCAGTTGATATTTTAGCATTTCCTAGTGGTTAAAAAAAAGTCTCTTCTGCAATATGACTGTCAGAAAATATGAAAGCTCCTACTGTGCAAATTTTAAAACATTCTAAGCTTGCTAAACATTTACCACATATACATCTCATTCACCTAAACCTTGATTTTTCTTAGATATAAAATGAGGTGATAATAAAAAAGCTAAAAAGGACCTAAAAATACTTTCCAGTTCTAAAATTTAAGAATTCTATAATTCTCTTCTTTCCTACCTACTACAGTTGTATAGATTTAAATCAATTATCAAGTTTTGATAGGTTTCATTAATCATTGAGATTTTTATCTCTATTTACAAAAATGATGAACCATCCAAAGTTAAACTTTTGAAGAGAAAAAAGCAATGAGTTCATTCAAAACTATATTAAACAACTCTTATGAGTAAGTTTGCTTATTGTTGTATAAATGCTTAAGAAAGAGAAAATGGAGAAAAATCTGGAAATAACCAAATTAAGATAATTTCCAATCTTAAATTGGAGACTGAAGGCTTGGGCACCTTCCTAGCCCAATGAAGAAATGCCAAGCAGGCCAAGTTCAGAGCTGAGAACCTTCCCCTATACTCATGGTGGCGGGGGTTGGGGGGATTCACTGGTTACTAAGTAAAGAGATAGGAAAGGAAGATGAGGAATGAGGATAAGAATCGGGAAGGGTGAGAAAAATTCTCAGTTTGGTCCTTTCCAGTCTGTTTCAAGCAAGTGATTAACGCCGTTAATTTAACTTTCTATCTGCCAGTTCTAACAGAATTTATTTACTTATTAGATTGTGAACTCCTCTATTCACCCATGGTGCCTAGTACCAAGCCTTGTCCATGAAAGAAAGTGAAAGGGTATCTGAAAACAGAACTATTCAATCAAAGGACTGCTGGCATTCCTTTTTTGAAAGCTTGCAGCCAAACACACCACACCTCATGTCATTGTTGCTCTTGGTACTGGCCCCAATACCAGGCAGGACCATGTGTTCAGGTGAGCCTCTGCTCTGATCCAATCACCACACTCCTCAACTGCTATGCAGACCTCTCCACTGTGTGCTCCAGGCCCTTCATTCCATGGTGAACAACTACCTATCCAACAACTGCAGCCTCTTCCCAGATGCTTCCTCCTTCTGCCTAGAAATATCACTCTCCTCTGAACAAATGCTTCCCCTGGAGCTTCCCCCACAATTCTGCCTCCTAGTATCCTAGAGTCTGTCCATTTCCCTCCATCCCACCACCATCATACCAGCCCAGGCTCCCATCCTCTTCCCCTGGGCTGCTACAGCCTCCGACACCTCCCCACCCAAAGCCTGCTCCCTCTACGCTGCAGTGTGTTGTCTTTAACAACGAATGGACCCAATCCCACTCCATCCACAGAGCCCTTCAATGGCATCCCACTGCCCACAAGGTCAAATCCAAACACCAAAACATATCCAAAATGCCTCGCAGGATCTGGCCCCTGCATACACCTTGGGGACTCCTTTCACTATTCTTCCTACTACCCACACTCTGCTCTCCAGCTGCACTGTCCTCGTCACAGTTCCTCAAATGATAAGACCACACTGACAACAGTGTGCAGAGCGGCCTAGGAGCAAGACTGGTGAGGAGCAGAGCCATATGAGCTGATGCAGAGTCATCCCAGGGGGATGGGCTGGCAGAGAAGTGGAAGGATGCCAGAGATACTCTGAAGCAGGACAGTAATAATAGGATTTTGTGACTCCTTGGATTACAGAGGAAAGAGGAAAGTCATGGCTATCTCTTAGAGGTCAGACTGGGCATTAGAGTAGACAGAAGTGTCATTTGCTGAGAGAGTGAAGACATAAAAAGGGGAAGGTTCTGGAGAAAAGATGCCAATATTGCCAACCAATAACTTTCATCAATTTATGCATACTAAATAAAAATACTTATCTTTTAAATATTCATACACAACTGTTAGACCAAATGGGTTTGATTAAAGATATGTTAGCAGGCCAAGTTAATATTAATTCAAAAAAAAAAAAAATGGTCAGGCACAGTGAGTGGCTCACGCCCGTAATCCCAGCACTTTGGGAGGCCGAGGCGGGCAGATCACGAGGTCAGGAGATCAAAATCATCCTGGCTAACACGGTGAAACCCCATCTCTACTAAAAATATTAAAAAAAAAAAAATAGCTGGGCGTGGTGGCAGGTGCCTGTAGTCTCAGCTACTCTGGAGGCTGAGGCAGGAGAATGGCGTGAACCCAGGAAACGGAGCTTGCAGTGAGCTGAGATCGCGCCACTGCACTCCAGCCTGGGCGACTGAGCGAGAATCCGAAAAAAAAAAAAAAAAAAAAAAAAAAAGTAGTTGGAAAACTTTGAGATGGTAGAATTCACAGCCTATTTAAGATGTTTTTTGGCCAAAAACCCAGCCTGTATAAGCAGTAAATGCTTGATTTTTTGAAAATAAAGAATAAGAAAATATCATGCAAAACAATGGAAGCAAAACTGGCATAAAATTTAAGAAATTCAACTTTTCCTTAAAACAGGTGGAGGGCAGTGGAAGAGAGGAAAATTAATACAAAACGCTATTCCATTCTGCTACAGAGCCTAAGAATACTTCATAGGCAACTTGGTTGGATCACGGGAAGAGAAGGTAGGAAGATTAACTGTGTTAATGATGACTATTCACTCCAGATGTAAAGGGAGACATCAAGCAAAATTAAAAAGGGCTTTGACATACAGACTAATCATCCAGGCCCTCAGGGCTTCTGGAACATATCTAGAAATAAAGCAGCTTAAAAAAATCTCTCAGATATCAAAGAAACCACTCTGAACCTCCAATGACCAAAGAAGATAACAGAGAACAGAAAATTAGAAGATGAAGGTATTGTCCTCTGACTAGCTGGTTCCTTATGTGGAAGAAAAGGGATTTTCTGCTGACTACTTATGTCTACAAAAGGACATCCAGGCTTTTCTCACAAAGGCTCAGAAACAATGGAGAACTGGGTAGAGACAAGGGTAAATATTCAAAAGAGGGGGAGGAGATCAGGAACAGATCAGAGGGGCCACAGGGACTCTGGGCAGCCCACATTAAATGTAGAGAAGTTCATGAAAAAGATCATTTAAGTTCTCTTCAAAAAGCGACCTTATCGCCAGAGAGGGGATGAAGGAAAAGGGAACACTGACCCTGCCTCAGTGAGTGTGTGCTCAGCCCTCATGCAAAAGCATCTGCATATGACCGGGGGTGAGGGGGAGGAGGAGTCACAGGCACTGGGTGTCACTTCTGTACTGAGGTGAAGAATCAGGTATGTCTCCTGGACTCTGGCCACAGGCAGAAGCAGATGAGGCTGGTAAATGAAAAAGCAACAAGACGAAAGGAGCCTGGGTCTCCCAAAACAAAGCATACAGCACTCTGATCATGCTGTAATAAAAGCCACTAGTCAGTTAAGACCCATCCACTTTGCAATCTTCCAACCAGCTCCTCATTCTTAGATACAAATGTCAAGCTAGGAATCAGCAGGCTGTGGGGATGGAAGCTTCCAATGTGAAAAATAGAAACTAATACAAATTGAAGGGGGACCTAGAGGTAACAAAGACAATGCAACAGGCAGAGAAATTTTCAAACTCAAGATTCTTTAAGTTGGAACTCTAACAGAAATGACAATAAAATGTAAAAATAAGGGAGAAAAACCCTGAGAAAATTCGACTTCAAGAAGTCCAATATCCAATCACCAACTTTCAAGAAAACAAACAAACAAAAAAAAAAATGGAGAAGAGAAAGTCATTAGGGAAATAATACTAAAAAAAGTTTTCCTCCAAAGTGAAGAAAGTAAGTGCCCAGATAGCACAAAGTATGCGATGAGAAGGATGAAATAATATCTACCACATCATGACCTTTTAGGGGACTAAAGAGAGAAAGATGAACCCAAAAGCTGCCAGAGGAAAACAACTAGCCACACACAAAAGGAACTAATGGTAGAATAGCACCAGACTTTTGAAAAGCTACACTCCATCTTAGAAGACAGTCAAACAAAGCCTTTAAACGTCTGAGGAAAAATAAAAATCAACAACCAGGCAAACCAGTAATTGAGTATAAAAATAAATAAGGAAATGTTCAAACATGCCAGACAAATGTATTTTAAAACTATCTCTGAGACTCTCTTGGAAATTACCTGAGGATATGATCCTCAAAAGGATGAAACAGACCAGAAAGAGACCAACCTGGGGTCCAAAACACAATGAATTCAATGCAAGAGAGGAAAGGGGAATTCTCAGGATGGTGGTGAACAAAACTCCCAGGGAATCGCTATACGGAAGCCCAGGGAAGGACAGGTCTAGGATGGAACCAGAGACAGAGGCTCTAGGAGGGAGGCCCCAGGAGATAGGAGTGGGAGAATTGAAATAATGGATTGTACACATTTGACAAAGTATAAAATAAGTGTTTACAGTTCAGTTGTAGACCTGGAGAGCAATTAATCAGCATACAGAACACCAAAGAAAACAAAATATTAGCAATAAGTAACCACAGGAAAAATTTTAAGTTACCAAATAAACAATTATTTATACTACTTAATTCAGCAGTAAGCAATATTTTTACAGTCATAATAATGTAACTGTGGACTATGGTTTTACGTATTAGAATTGCTGAGGTTTCAAAGATCTGAAAGTGGCTTTCCCTAGACAAAGGGATAGATGGGGTGGGGAAGACAGATGGGGCAAAGGACCACTGATGTACTTGATTATAAAAGGTTGAATAATGCCAAAAGATATGCATGTATATACAAAGCAGTGAAAATTCAGTTTAAAAACATACTAATAAGTAACATACCCGTTGTAGAGCACATTAATAGAAAGAAAGTTGTTCAATTAACTTATTTGGAGACCTCTTGATATTTGCTAAAAAATACTTACAAGGAACAAATCATAAAAATGTTCCAGATAAGATTAAAATAGCTGTTCGTATTCACCACCAAAAGAAATAATACAATATATTTTAACCTTGGCTTGAAAACCATTAAAGAAAAACCTTCCAAAAAAAAAAGAGAAACTTTCCATACTGAAATTACCAACTACAAACTACCAGACCATGCGAAGGTATGGAGTTACAGTCATCTTACCTGGAGAATGAGGAGTCGGGGAAATGTGTAATCACAAAAGCAGACATTTAAGAATCCGCCCCGCAACATGCAGTATGTTACCTTTCCCTCCAACGTGTCATTAGTTCAATAAATGATTCTAAGTAAAATTAACTGAGGAAACTATTAGAATAATTATAAAATTACATGTATGACAGCTAAAAATGGAGCACAATAGGATCCTGAAAAATGGCAGTATTAGAGTAAACTTCCACCTATCAAACCAAAACAATGCATACAGAAATATCAGCTCAAGAACAGCAAAATCCTGGGACCTCAGAATCCTTCGGAAATGAATTATTACAGAACAGTAATGTTCTGGAACACGCGAACAGAAAAGAGAACGGAAAGTCTAGATCCTTCTTAGTGTCATGTATCTTTAAAACATTTTAAGTAAAACTTTTTATGAAATATAAATACCACTTACTTTGGAAATGAAATAAACACTTTTTTCTTCATTATGCAGGATCTTTAAACAAAAATTAACTAAAGCTGCAGAAAATTTAATTGCTGTGGAAAGAACACTTAAAATGTATTCTCAGAGACAGTAGAGCACACGTTTTGGAGCCATTGCCTGTACTCAAATCCCTACTCTGCCAGTGACTAGCTTCTGTGACCTTGGAAAAGTTATTTAATATCTTTGTGTCTCAGTTTCCTCATCTATAAAGTGGTTTACCTATCTCATGGGAAAACCATATGGATTAAATGAGTTTCTGATAGTAAAGAGCTTAGACTAGAGCCTCACACATAAGCGTTATACATGAACTGAATTTCTGCAATCAAAAAGTCTTCAGTGAAGATTGGAATCTGCAGAGTGAAAGCTTCAGAATGAGTCCATTGGAAAAATACTTCCTAAATTGGTAAATGCTAGTAAAGCTTATGTGATAGATAATATATTTTTATTGTGCCTTTCATATATGGCAACCATAAGCTAAGTTTTTCTTTCAATATTTTATTATTAATTCATTTATTCAATCAAAAAATATTTTGGAAGGCAAGCATTCTTCTGGGTCATTTGCAAACACTACCTTATTCCATTCTCACATAGAAGACAGAGTCTCTTAAACTCATTTAGGTGTTCTCCCCTCTACTCAATCACTTGTTTAAAAATCTTCTATAATCTTCCATTTCAGCTAACCTAATAAAACATTGCACCTCCCTTTTACAACCCTAAAAGACCTCTGTTACTTTATATTTTCTTTTACATCTAAAGGCAAACCAAAGAACTGGCAGTCACTCTCAGTTCTGCTCACATCATTTATTCAAACTATATAAAAACTCAACCTTAACAGATTCCACCCACAATTTAGAGCTTCTATACAGCTTTTTTTGGTCTTCTAGCCTTAATCATGACAGCCTAAGTTTGCCAGACATCTAAGGAAGGCACCTAACATGGAAGGTAGAGACCAAAAGATGTTTAAAAAAACAAGCTAGGGCGGGCATGGTGGCTCATACCTGTAATCCCAGCACTTTGGGAGGCTGAGGCGGGCGGATCACCAGGTCAAGAGATCGAGACAATCCTGGCCAACATGGTGAAAACCCCTCTCAACTAAAAAGTACAAAAATTGGCTGGGCGTCGTAGCACATGCCTGTAGTCCCAGCTACTTGGGAGGCTGAGGCAAGAGAAAATTGCTTGAACCCAGGAGGCAGAGGTTGCAGTGAGTCAAGATCGTGCCACTGCACTCCAGCCTGGTAACAAAGCGAGACTCCAGCTCAAAAAAAAAACAAAAACAAAAACAAAAAAACCACACACACAAGCTAGAAGATGCCAAGGTTATTCTGGGAGGGTAAAAACATCATTAATACCCTTAGAGAGAATATTTATTGAATCCATGAAACAAAAATAAAATACTATTTTTAAAAAAGGAATGTTTATAGAACAAACAAAACTTGGAAATTAAAAGCATGATAATGAAAAATAAAAACTCAGGAGAAGGGTTGGAAAAAATAAGGCTGATAAAATGTTCTAGAATGTAGAACAAAGCCGAAGAGCTTAAAAATGGGGAAAAAAAAAAAGAAAATTAGAGGACTGGAAACTACGAACATCCAAACAATAAAAGTTCTGAATCAGAAAACAAAGGGAATAAAATAAGTAAAGAAATAATTCAAGCAAATTCGCAGAAATCAAAGGCATGATTGAAACAACCCATCAAGTGTCCAAGAGAACACATGAAAGCAGATCTACACTGAGACATATTGCTCTGAAATTTCAGAACCATAGAGACAAAGATATTCTACAATCTTCCAGAGAGAGGAAGGGGAAGCAAAGGTCACATACAAAGGTTTAGAAATCCGAATAACTTAGGAACATCTGAATAGCACCATCTGAAGCAACCAACAATGTTTTCTTTTTTTTTTCTTCTTTTGAGATGGAGTCTTGCTGTGTCGCCCAGGCTGGAGTGCAGTGGCACAATCTCGGCTCACTGCAAGCTCCGCCTCCCAGGTTCATGCCATTCTCCTGCCTCAGCCTCCCAAGTAGCTGGGACTACAGGTGCCCACCACCATGCTCGGCTAATTTTTTTGTATTTTTTAGTAGAGACGGGGTTTCACTGTGTTAGTTACTTGATCTCCTGACCTCGTGATCTGCCCACCTCGGCCTCCCAAAATGCTGGGATTACAGGCATGAGCCACCGTGCCCGGCCAGCAACCAACAATGTTTTCAAGTCTAGAGTTCAATACTCGGCCAAACAGTGAACCAAATACGAAAGCAAATAAAGACATTTTGCAAAGTTTCATAAAATGTTTACTTCCCAGCTATTTACTCTCAAGACCTACTTACCAGAAGATGAGGTCTACCAAAGAGGGAAAATAAACCAAGAAAGAGGAACAAACAGGATAAGGGCACAGGAGATCCAACAGGGGAGAGCAGTCAAGGAAATCCCAATGGGATGCCAAGAGGACAGATGTACACAAACCATGGAAGGTGGCCAGTCCAGAACCAAGTACTGACTCATGCCAAAAATCTCCACATTTTATTCGTGTGAGCCTGGATGAGCCTGGACCAGATTCTTGTCTGTATTTTATCTTGGCTCCACATGCTTTACTGCTGGCATCAGTTAAAGACACTTATGTCACTCACAGAAGTTGTTCTGCTTTGATATGCTCCAGAGAGCCAGGGTAAACAGTGGTGAATTTAGAAAGAGGGAACAGCTCTTCCCCTCATGATATTTCTGCTGGATATTCTGTACCCGGCCACTACATTTCTGCCAGATGTCCCTACC
>NW_026652395.1:0-21766 GCF_009828535.3 Hylobates moloch | reverse complement strand
AGATATAGTCAATATAGAAGTTAAACGATTTAGAAGCAACCTGAATTGTTTTTATTTCTCCACGTTGTATTATCATTTTGACAGTGCAATTTGAATCATTTGTTTCTGTTTCTATTTATATTGCCTATATATCTTGGTTAATGCTTTCATTTTGTAGTCAGAATTTTGGTTATGTTGATAACCTTGAGCAATGTAGTTTATAACCACATGATAAAGGCGGTAGAGTTGATACTGATAACATCTTGCCAGGTGTATTTTCTATTTTAGATGAGTAAGCAATGGTCAAGTTTGAGTCATTGCAACAATGGATGGAAACATGGAGGTGTACTCACTGCTTTTTCAACAAAGTTTCACAAAGGTTTTTTGTAAATTTGGAATAGGATATACTGATATCTTAGATTTTCAGAGACAAAAAGATCAGTGTTTTCTGTCATACAACCAGCTGAAATTCTTTATAAAGATAGTACAGTTTAAAATAGCATTTACATATCACTGACATATTAAACCCTGTGTGAGCTAAAATTGTATTATAAGTTCAGATTGAAATATGTAACTGGTTAATTGAGCAGCTTATCAGTACAGGCTGTGTGTAATCTGAAAATCTGCAGTCTGAAATACTCGAAAAGTCCAAAACTTTTTGAGTGCCAACAGGACTCTCAAAGGAAATTCTCATTGGAGCATTTCAGATTTTGGTTTTTTGGATTAGAGATGCTCAATCAGTAATTAAAATGCAAATATTCCAAAATTTGAAAAAATCTGAAATCCAAAACACTTCTGGTCCCAGCATTTTGGATAAGAAATACTCAACCTGTGTATGGTACAAAAATAGACCAAAACTCCAAGAAAGCAACCAGGCTTACTTATTATCAAGATACGGTGCCCTGAGATGCACAAAGCTTACTCCAAAGTAAGGGTCTTCCTAAATAATGGGACTGCCCTAACTAAGTAGCATCGAACAAGAGATATTCAAGCCATGTCTCTTAAACCTAGCATGTTTATGGTTACTATGTGGACAGCAGGATTCTTAACACCTATAACATTCTCTGAAGAGAGGTAGCATAACCTTCATGGTGCCAGCAGTCTTTTAAGGAAGCACTCATAAATATAGTGTTTAAAGCATTAGTATAGTTAATATTAAGCAATATAAAGCAATAGTATAATCAATATAGAAAAGCAGCAGGCAGAGGTAGGTAATTTGCTTTAAACCTAAACATTATAGTAGCAAGTTAGAATTGATCCAGCAAATGGCAACTCTAGTAAAAACTCTTGGAATAAATCTTAAACATGATCTGTTTGAACTAATACTAACCACAATTTATAACTCACTAGTCAGTTGTTCTTCTATTTATTTTGAAGTTATGAACATAAATCAATTAGATCATACTGTATTCACAATATTATAAGTTAATAGTTTGAAAATAGGGATTGGAAAATTAAGCTATTTTTGAGATTCCTTAGTTATTGGTTCTTCAGTGAATGATTAAAAAATTTTTTTTTCATTTGATTTTTTTAGTCTTTATTTTTATCTCTGTTTTGGCTTTCATTTTTAAGAAACTTCTCCTCATTTATTTTTCAACCCTTTTAGTGACTTCTTTCCAGCTAATTTATAATTCACTTTTTAGGGCATTTCATTCATTTTTGATTGTCCTATTTTTATGGCTGCACGTTTTTGCAAGCCCAGATCTTCTTAGCTGTCTGAGGAGAGGGATTATACTTTCTTACTTAAGTTGCTTCCTGTTGCCTTCATCATCTATGTCATCTGAGTTTCTTTCATTTGTGCTTTGTTTTTTATTATTATTAATATTATACTTTAAGTTTTAGGGTACATGTGCACAATGATAAAAATTATTAAGCAGAAAATAAAAGCCTATTAATATCTACACAGTATTATGTTGCAGTATAATCAGTGTTATGAAATGTGTGCTAAAAATTATATACTAGATGGCAGTTTGTGCAACATAAGATTTTTATTGAATTTATTTTCACAATAAATGTATTTCTTGTACTTAGAAACAACATACATTTGTATAACCCTTTTTTGAAGCAGTTCACATGTATATTTCCTTTAATTCTCAAATTTCAAAATAATGCCTTTAAAAAGCATTGGCATTTTAAACTGTCACACTTTTTATTTTACATTTAAAATTAGAGATAAAGAAAAAATATTTATTTGTTGAAACGTAAGGCATGACTAAACCAAATCTCTTCACTATTTTCTAATTATATGGCATCATCTGGAATGGCAATTATGTTTGTACCAGACCTAGTAAAACACATTGTGTTATTGGAGAAACAATAGAAAGCACTTTCATGGACATTTGAATTCATGTACTCAGAATTTTGGAGGGAGAGGACCTTGCCCTTCATTACCGTCCTGTAATTGGGTTTTCTTGTCCCTGCTTTCAGAGGATGTAATTCAGTTTTGGTGAACTGAGTGACTATAGCTATTAAATGCAACGAATTTTAGAGAAATGATAACGTCATTGAATGTGGGTAACAAATGTGGGGGAACCGTCTGCGTGAAGAAAATTCTCAAATTGTACATTGCATAGTTTGAATACTTGCTTGTTTGAATACTTGTTTTTGTACAGAGACTGATGACTTTACAAATTTTGATCATACAGGCATACTTCAGAGATGCTGTAAAATGACTATCATAATAAATCAAGTCATACAAATTTTTTTATTTTCCAGTGCATATAAAAGTTATGTTTACACTGTACTATAGTCTATTAAGTGTGAAATAGCATTATGTCTAAAAAACAATGTACATACCTTAATTTAAAAATAAGTGGCTAATCCCAGCACTTTGGGAGGCTGAGGCCGGCGGATTGCCTGAGGTCAGGAGCTCAAGACCAGCCTGGTCAACATGGTGAAACCCTTTCTCTATTAAAAATACAAAAAAAAATTAGCCGGATGTGGTAGTGGGTGCCTGTAGTCCCAGCTACTCGGGAGGCTGAGGCAGGAGAATCACTTGAACCCAGGAGGTGGATTCTGCAGTGAGCTGAAATTGCACAGCTGCACTCCAACCTGGGCGGCAGAATGAACTCCATCTCAAAATACACAAACAAACAAACAAACTGCCAATGATCATCTGAACCTTCAGCAAGTTGTTCAGATGGAGGGTCTAACTTTGATGTTGATAACTGCTGACAGAGGGGTTGCTGAAGATTGGGATAGCTATGGCAATTTCTTAAAATAAGATAACAATGAAATTTGCTGTGTTGATTGATTCTTTCTTTCACAAAAGATTCCTCTGTAGCAAGTGATGCTGTTTGATAGCATTTTACCTGCAGTAGAACTTTCAAAATTGGAGTCAGTCCTCTCAAACCCTGCCACTGCTTTAGCAACTAAGTTTACGTCATATTCTAAATCCTTTGTCGTCATTTCAACAATGTTTACAGTATCTTTACCAGTAGTAGATCCCATTTCAAGAAACCATTCCCTTTGCTCATTTAAGAAGCAACTCCTTATCTTTTAAGTTTTATCATGAGATTACAGCAATTCAGTCACATCTTCAGGCTCCATTTCTAATTATCTTGCCATTTCCATCACATCTGCAGTTACTTCCTCTACTGAAGTCTTGAGCCTATCTAAGTCTCCCATGAGGGTTGAAATAAACTTCTTCCAAAGTCCTATTAATGATGATATTTTGGCCTCCTCCCATGAATCAGAATGATTTTAATGGTATCTGAAATAGTTAATCCACTCCAGAAGATTTAAATTTCATTTGCCCAGATTCATCAGAGGAATCACTATGGCAGCTAGAGCCTTATGAAACATATCTCTTAATAAGACCTGAAAGTTGAAATGACTCCTTGCTTCATGGGCTGCAGAATAGATGCTGTGTTAGCATGCATGAAGGCAACATTAATCACCTCATCCATCTCCATCCGAGCACTTGTGTAACCAAGTGCACTGTCAATGAGCAATAATATTTTGAAATGAATGTTTTTTTCTGAGCAGTAGGTCTCAAGAATGGGCTTAAAATATCCAGTCAATCATGCTAAAACAGATGTGCTATCATCTAGGCTTGTTGCTCCATTTGTAGATCACGTGCAGAGTAGATTTAGTGTAATTCTTAAGGGTCCTAGGATTTTTAGAATGGTCAATGAATATTGGCTTCAAGTTAGTCACTGGTTGCATTAGGTCTAACAAGAGAGTCAGCCTGTCCTTTGATGTTTTGAAGCCAGCCACTGACTTCTCTCCGACTAGGAAAGTCCTAGATGGCATCTTTTTCCAATAGAAGGCTTTTTCATCTGCACTGAAATCTGTTGTTTAGTGCAGCCACCAACCTCAGTTATGTTAGCTACATCTTCTGGATAACTTGCAACTTCTACATCAGCATTGCTGTTTTACCTTGTACTTTTATGGAGATGGCTTCTTTCCTTAAACCTCATGAACCAACCTTTGCTAGTTCAAACTTTCTTCTGCAGCTTCCTCACCTCTCTCAGCCTTTATAGAATTGAAGAGAGTTAGGATCTTGTTCTGGATTAGGCTTTGACTTAAGGAAATGTGGCTGGTTTGATCTTCCATCCAGAACATTAAAACTGTCTGCATATCAGCAATAAGGTTGTTTCACTTTTAATTTCCTTCAATAATTTTTCTTTTGCATTTCTGACTTTTAGGCATAAGAGGCCTAGCTTTTGGCCTCTCCCGGCTTTTGACATGCCTTCTTCACTAAGTTTAATCATTTCTAGCCTTTGACTTAAAGTGAGAGATGAACAACTCTTTCTATTAATTGAACACTTAGAGGCCCTTATAGGCTTATTAATTTTCCTAATTTTAATATTGTTGTGTCTCAGGGAATTTGGAGGCCTGATGGGAGGGAGAGAGATGGGAGAGTGGCTGATGGGCGGAGCAGTTAGAACACACACATTTATCCATTAAATTTGCCATCTTATTGGGCATGGTTCAAGGCACCTAAAGCAATTAGAATAGTAATATCAGAGATTACTGATCACAGATCACCATAGCAGATATAGTAATAATGAAAAAGGTTGAAATATTATGAAAATTACCAAAATATGACACAGAGACATGAAGTGACCACATGCTATTGGAAAAATGGCACTGATAGACTTGCTTGATGCAGGATTGCCACAAACCTTCAATTTGTGACAGACGTTATCTGCGAAGCATGGTAAAGGGCAATGAAACGTAGTTTGCCCATGTATCTTACTGTCAATCATACTGAACTCTCCAGTCAACCTAATAAACTAACAGCTTTTAAAAATTGCATTCTAGTAACAACAGTATACATTAACAGTGGACCTTTTCAATCTTTTC
The DNA here is from genome assembly GCF_009828535.3 of Hylobates moloch. NCBI lineage: Eukaryota > Metazoa > Chordata > Mammalia > Primates > Hylobatidae > Hylobates > Hylobates moloch. Next base: position 16,477 of record NW_026652395.1, on the reverse strand, counting down.
AGCATTCTCTTGTGTGAGTAGTTCATTCATAAATAGAGATGTATGTCAGTTTCATAAAGGATGGTGAGCTTGTTAGAAAAGAGCAGTAAATTGGCTCAGTCTTTCTATAGCAGCACTAGAAATATTCAGTAGTCTGAGGTAGAGCTAAAATATAGGAAACACTTATTTCTGACATGGTCTTTGTCATTCTGTGGAATCTTTTTAGGTACCCCTGCTTGCATTGAAAGACGTCATTATTTTAGTGTGACTTAATAATATCAGATTGCTTGCATTTAATTCTATGCGGTTTTCTGTCAATGGAAGGATGAACTTACTAATATGTTTAGTCTATATACAGTAAAATGACATTATTACAACTGTGATAGTACATTGCTTAATTATGTCCAAAGTGAGCTTTTCAGAAAGGTTTATACTTAACAGTTTTAGGACTTTTGCTAACTTAATTTGATTCCACCACCTACTTTTAAATATTTTGCAACCCAGGGTAGCTTAGGCAAAGAAGTAAAACCAAAAATGGAATATTCCTTTGTAGCAGCACTGTGAATGAAAATACTAAATTTGATGACTAGAAAGAGTTCTCAAGTACTGGTTATGGATAGTTTTGCTGAAATTCATGGGAAAGAAGACAAACTCAAAATATTCTAAAATTTGGCAGAACATTTTCTTGCTGGTACTTTCCTCCCTTTCCTTTTAAGATGTAGTTGCATCTTTTTTGGTATTTTCTTGTTGACAATTCATGATACTAATGCTTTACATGATCTTAAGCCACATGTGTCTCTGTCAGTAACATTTCTCACATGCTAGTTTTGCTGTTTATGGAATAAAGTCCAGTAGTTTGTTTTACAACACACTGTTTAAATTATTTGTTAAAAATAATTTTATTTATAAATAGCAGTTTTTACTTGGAATGTCTTAGTAAATTTAGCAAGTATACTATACTACTATTTTTTTTTTCAGTGTACCCGTGTAATGTGGACACCACCTCTCCGTGAAAGCTTCTCATATCCATTTCTTGTTCTTCAGATGTTGCTAGTGACTCATATTCTCAGGTAACTTTGACTTAACCTTATTTCTTTTTGCATTAAATAATTTAAACTAAAATTTCTTAAGCTTCCATAATAAAGTGAACATAATAAAATAATTAACCAATATGATGCTGTTATTAGTAAAAATATTGTAAGAGTGTAACTTAAAAATAGTACCAAAAACATTTCCTCTATCAGCCTCTGTTCCTCCTCCTTTTTCTTGGTGGTCCAAAGTGACTGCTTGAGAAGGAACAAATTGCTTTCACTTCTCCTGTCATTTCCGCTTTCTCAAGTCTTCTTCTGTTACCACTATAACCTCCTGAAAATGAGCAGAAAGAAGATAAAGGCTGGTCATGCTATAGTGTATCCTGTAAGATACAATCCTTTGGGGCAAAGGATAATTCACAGAATTCACACTTCTCTCCCTTTCTGCTGATGAATATTGAATATAGCTGCCTTGCCCCAGAGGGTAAAAAGGAAATGAAATGGGGGCTGTGGAAAAATGGAACAAAGCATGATAAAAATCTGAAGATGACTCAGACTGATAACTCCCTTCAGTGATCCTCCGAATTCAGAAGAACTTTGATGAAGTCTGTTATGCCAAACCCTTTGGGCAATCTATTTCCCTCTGATTGTTACAGCAAGTATGGAATCATCACATGGCTTTTAGTCCCCTATGTAGTAGCGTCTTTAGACAGACCTTTCATAGAACATGGGATGGGTACTGTTTTTGCATTAGCTTTTTAAAGTCTGTAGCTCCAGCTTTATTGCTGTCCCCTAAACTCCTCTTTTATAGGGTTTAAAGCTTCTTTAGCACTTTTAAATAAGGTGAACCACTATGAATTCATAACCTTTAACTGTGCCCTGTTGGTTCTGAGGCACCTTGAGCAACGGTCCCTTCTCAAACATCTCTGTAAGATGTGTTGTGCTATAAGAGTCTTTGATTCACCACTACAGATGCTGTTTTTCCACATTCACATTCTTGACCATGGCTTTTTTCTCCAGTATAGTGCAGACAGCAGACTGCCCATCAGTCTCTCGTTCCTTCCTGCTTTTCTACCTCTGCTCCTGTCTTAAATCTAGCGAAGGCAAACCTTTGATTCTTTTTTCTCTCACTGATCTGATCTGTCCCTGAGTAGCTGTGTGGATGCTGCTCCGGGGACTGAGCGCTGCTTTCTTTAGTCCATCTGTACCATAGAAGGTAGTGTTAGTTTCCTGTTGCTGTGTAGCCAGTCACCACAAACTGGGATCTACTATCTTGGAGTTTTCTAGCTCCAAAGTTTTAAAATCAGGGTATTGGAGGTGCTACCCTCTTCCTGAAGGCGCAGAGTGGGAGGGGAGAGAATCAATTTTCTTGCCTTTTCTAGCTTCTAGAGGCTGTCTGCATTTCTTGGGAGGCTGCCTGCATTTCTTGGGAGACTGCCTGCATTTCTTGGCTTGTGGCTCCTTCATCTTCAAAACTAGCAATGGTGGATTAAGTCCTTCTTTGTCAGTTCACTCCAACCTTCTCTTCAGCCTCTCTTCTGCTTTTAGGTACCCTGTGGTTACATTGGGTCCACCTGATAATCCGGGATACATTCGCTACTGTGAGGCCAGGTGATTAGTCATCTTCATTCCATCTGCAGCCCTAGTTACCCTTTGCCATGCAACATGACATGTTCACAGGTTCCAGGGATTAGGACACAGATATTTTTGGAGGCCGTTATTCTGCCTGCCAGGATGGGGCCTCTTCAGTTGCTGTTTCCTGCCTTCAAGAGCTGCCTTCTGTTGGATTCTTCTCTGTTTTTGGCTCCAGGTGCTTCTGTGACAAGCTTTTTATGTTTTCTTTAGTCTCTTTTCATTGTCTTTTTCAGCCTTACCCATGTGTTAATACCTGTCTTTACTTTTTGCTGAAAAGTTTTAGAGAACTTTCCTTTCTTTAGAGCCTTCTTCATTGTCTCTGTTTATATTCTAGTTGACATTTCCGTTCTCATATTCCAGGCCATCTGAAGCTGCATCAGCTGCTGCTTTCACCACTCCTGGTTCAGATCCATCCCATCTTGATCTTCCTCGCCATCTTCATCGGCAGCTTATCACTTCTGATTGCGACGGCTTTTGTGGTTATGCCCCTTAGTTCTCGTGGCTCCCTGCTTGCCTGCTGTGGCTATGACTGGTTGCTTGGAAGTGTGGGCTTTCATTTTGCTTTCTTGGACACTACAGTCTTTTTAGGAGGGAAAACCTGCTAAACCTCCTTTCTTGAAGTTTTGGCAGACATCTTGTCTTTTTTCTGAAGGATAGCAACCTTCTCTGTATTGGCCATCTTCATCTTCTGGTATTTCATCCTTATTACTGACATTGTCTCCTTTGGAAGAGCAGCCATTTCCTTTAGTTCTTGGTTTCTACCTGTAGTTGACATATTGTGACATTAGAGGGAGGTGGTGGGTGGTGATGGCTTGGTGGAGCCAAGAAGAAGCTGAGCAGTGTTGATGCAGGCTGCAGTGCTGAGGATACTATTATAAAACCAGAAAAGAGACTATTCCTTAATGCTAAGAATCATTTATAAATAAGGTTAGTGGTATGTTTTAACAAATTGGTTTTGTCCAGTTTTGAATTTTAAGCATTTTTAGAAATTCAGTTTATATACCCACCTAATACTAGCACAGCTTAGCTTTTTTTGGTTGTTCTTAGCTTTTTTTTTTTAATTCTTGGCAATATTTATGTTTCCATTTCTGTTGTCTTGGGTCAGAGCTATTTTGATCACCAATTGGATTTTCTTTGTTTTCTATTCACTCCTATCTCCCCATAGTGCATTCTTTATCCAACTGCCAGATTGGTATTAAATTCTGCTTGGAAATCTTAATGTCTCTTGTTACCCATAAAATGAAAATCATATTTAGTATTCAAAAGTAGTAGAGAAATGCTTTATTTTAGACAGCGGCTTTCAAACTTTTGGACTATGATCTATGAGAAATAAGAAATAAGTTTTACACTGTGGCTTAGTATACACATACATGTATGCACACAACTGAAACAAAAGTTTCACAGAATAGAACCCCTCGTAAGTAGGATATAGTCATATATATTGTTTCACTCTGCTGATCTCCATTTTTAAATGCTGAATTTTATTCCATAAGTTGATTTCATAACTCATTAAAAGGTTATCTGGAGTTTAAAAATACTTTTGTTGGATTAAAATAGCAGAGAGGGATGTCCTTTGGAGAAGGGATACTTGGGGAAGTGAAGAAAGGCGTTTCATAATGGCGCTCTATCCTCCAGGTAGGTTTATCTAACCAGGATGTCTTTACTGTATCCAAGCTGCATACACCTCATCACCTCAGTATATTAACATGCACACTCCACTTCTGTGAAGATGGACATGTGTGGGGGCTTTGCGTTGGCTTGCAGATTTAGAGGATAAAATCATCTTACACTCCTAAAAATCTCCTAAATTACAAGTCAGTACCAAAATGAGATCTCTAAAGATTGTTTCAGAATGGCCCCCATATCTTTTCCTCCACTTAACTTTTCTGTGTTCTCCTACCTGTGCCAGACCCAACTTTTTATCTCACACGCTTACAAAATCTCTCTCAGCCGCTTAGCTCTTATTCTGCATTATTGCGGTAGTTGTCTACATAATACTTAGCACTTAGACTATGCTGCTATCATCTTTTCATAGGCATCTTCTGCCTTTCTAACTAATGAATCTGTTGAATCAGTATTTTTAAATATTCAGTCATGGATTCACCAAAATATAATTTGAAAAAAATGTTCATGGATATACTGACCCAGCCATCCTCCTTCTCTCTCTGCTATTGTTAGCAATAATGGGTATTTACCTTTCAAAGAAAATTGTTGTAATTGAGTATCAGGAGGTATAATTTCTAACCCATTGGTTCATTTTGTGTTTAGGTTGTGTTATAACCAGATCATATATATTTAGAGATTCTAATTTGCAGCAGTTTGGAGCCATACTAGACTATTTCGTGTTTAAACTTACACTTATTTTATCTTTTCAAGGGCTACAAAACTTTATAGAGGAAGCTTGATTGCACTCTGCATTTCCAATGTATTTTTCATGCTTCCTTGGCAGTTTGCTCAGTTTGTACTTCTTACCCAGGTGAGGTGATTATATTTTAAGCTGTTTTAAGCTTAGCATGTTTGACTATGTGAGCTCATTTGCATAAAATTACAACTGAGATATTCTGTGGTTCTAAGTCCCAAAACATTTTCTAGAAAAAATGTTTTTCTAAAACATTTTTTAGAAATGTTGAACAAAAGAAAGTTCAGGGTAGAGAAATATGTAGGATTATTTATTAATGATTGTTAATTATTTACTTCCTAACATAATGCATTTATTGAACTCAAATTTGTAAGAATGCTTATCTTTGTTATTCAGTATTGTTTTGCTTTGCAGCGAAAGTACTCTTAAGTTGAAGTTGATAAATTTGATTATAATTAACTCTTGAATATTTGTATTAATGAAAGAACACTAATGGAGATACTTGTAAAGAGTGACTAGCAAGCAGAAATTAAGGTATTTTTATGCACACATGCATTGCATAATTATTTTTCAGTTTAATGTACCTTCCCCAATTATGTATTAGTTGTCATGTTATAATTACATTTTCATCTTTTTTGATTGGACAAGGCACTTTTTAATTGTGTGTGTTGACAGTAGGGTTGACCTGAAGTTAAAATGAGTATTGTTTTGGACAGTTGACAAAGTAGACAATTCACATGATTGAGAAAGCTGTGTATCAGAAAAATCAGTATTTTCTATACTAATATATTGACTATATTTAATAATAAATTGGCAGATAAAAGGAAAACAGAAGAACTCACTGTGTGTAGATATAAATCAGTTGAAACAACAGTAAATGTATTATTCATTCTTGTAGCTATTCATTTTATCTTTTTTACTTTTAATTTATTTTTAAATTTCAGATTGCATCATTATTTGCAGTATATGTTGTCGGGTACATTGATATATGTAAATTACGGAAGATCATTTATATACACATGGTAATAATTTTTTATTGTTCTTTTCCATTTAGTTTGCCCTTAAAACTCCTGATTAGTATTTGATTTGTTCATGGTTGAAACTAGTTGTAACAATTTCATAACTAAAACAAATGTTGTTCAAACATTGTGATATAATCAACAGACCTCGTTTTGATAGACCACTCACAAAAATTTAATTTGGGTCATATTATCTGATTGAAGTTGTGCCCAACTTATGCATTATCAGTAAAAGAAATAATTTATGAAACAGAAACATGGGGCTGATATATTATCCAGGAGCTGTCTGTTAAAATGAAGTAGAAGGGCCCGACATGGTGGCTCATGCCTGTAATCCCAACACTTTTGAGAGGCCAAGGTGGGGTTCACTTGAGGCCAGGAGTTTGAAACCAGCCTGGGCAAGAGAGCCATACCTCATCTCTACAAAATAAAAAATTTTAGCATGGTGACGCATGCCTGTAGTACTAGCTACTTAGGAAGCTGATGTGGGAGGATTGCATTAGCCCAGGAGGTTGAGACTGCAGTGAGCTATGATCACACCACTGCACTCTAGCCTGGGCAACATAGCAAGACCATGTCTCTACAAAAAAGAAAAAAAGTTCATTTACTGAGCGTCAACTATCGAGGCATGTGGAATACACCAGCATTCATATTACTACATTCTAACAGGATGGGGGAAAGAGGGAAGACAGAAGATAAATAATAAACATAACAAATGGGTAAATTATGTAGGATGTTAGAAGGTGATAAGGATTTTAGGCCAGGTATGGTGGCCTGGGGAGGCTGAGGCAAGAGGACATTTGAGCCCAGGAGTTTAAGACCAGCCTGGGTGAGACCCCATCTCTATAAAAAAAAATACAAAAAAAAGATTTTAGAAGAAAGAAAAGGTCAGGGTAAGGCAGATCAGGAGCACCAAGATCAGGAGGTAGGAGATGGAAAAATCAAATGAGGTGGTCAGGGCAGGTCTTCTTGAGAAGGGGGAGTAGAACAAAGATTGGAAGAAGGAGAAGGAGTTAGCCAAGTAGATATCAAAGAAACTGATCTCTAGGTTGGTGGAACAGCTAGAACAAAGACCCTAAAGCTGGTTGGTTGATATTCTTGAATGGTTATCCTTTAAAAACAAACATTTGTCTTCTCTCATTAGTTTTTATAATTTTGATGTTTTCTTTTCCTGATAATTTTACAGTTGTCATAATATCCCATTATTTTCATTTTCTTAATAATTTATACATATAAAAGAACATTTGTAATGTGTAAGGAAGTTATAAACAGGGTCATAAAATAAACAACCAGGAGCCTACTCTCCAAATGGAAAATAGAACCTTATCGTTACTTTTAAGTCCTGTATGCCCTGAGCTCATCGCCTCACTGCTCCTAGAGGTAACCACTATTCTGACTTTTTGAATTGTAATCAATTTGCTTTTCTTTATAACTTTACAATATGTGGATTACTAAATAGTATACATTTTTATTATTAAATGTTCACATTCTTTGTAAGGATTATACAAATGGCATTTTATAAGTACTATTTTTTCACTCAGATTTCTGCTACTTATATGTAACTAGAATTCAAATATTTTCACTGCTTTATATTTTCCATCATATAAATAAAGCATAATTCATTTATTCGTTTTCTTGTTGAAGGACATTTAGGTTCTCTCCTCTACCCCCCAACTTCTTATTTTAGTTATAAATAATGCTGTACATTCTTCACTTATCTCCTAGGACACATATGTTGAGAGTTTCTCTAGGGTATTTACCTAGTATAAACTTGTTGGGTGGTAAATTATGTACATGTTCAACTCTATAAATACCAAATTGTTTTTCTAAAATGATTGGACTACTTCCAACAGCAATATATAGCAGCTTATGTTATTCTACATCCTTTTTTATCAGTCTGGTTCGTGTAAAATGGTATCTTGTAACCTTAATTTGCATTTTCTCTGATTCATAATGAAGCTGAGCATCTTTTGGCTTGTTGATACGCCCTTCATATTTCCATTGTTGTAAATTCTGATTCAGATCTTTTACCAGTTTGTCTTGTGTCCAAAAGAAAATGACATCTATTTTAGTCAGTGCAGTGTAATCCATTATTTTTGTTATTTATGTTGATGCTCAAATTGTTCCACACTTGTCCAACTATTCAGGCTGACTTCTCTTTCCTTTTAACATGTCCTCATCATGCTTTGAGCACTTTTAAAAAGAAATTAATAAATGTTAAGTTTCATGAAATGCTTTCCTACATCTGTTTAGATGAATCAGTGTATTTCCCCCTCTTCAATCTGTTACTATGAATGAATTTACATTAATTAATTTTCTAGCATTAAATAAACTTGCTTTTCTGGGCTAAACACAATTTTTGCATGTCGCTGGATTCACTTTGCTTTCATTTTGATGGGATTTTTACATCCTTGTTCATGAATGAGTTAGACAGTAATTATATATTTTTTAGACTTGGCTTATTTTTTCCCCAAACTATTTAAAATAGTTTTTTATTTTGTAGTATAAATCAGATTAAATGTTAAGCCTTCAGAGTTGGCTGGTCACATAGGCAACTATGGCTGAGGGCCTTGACTCAAGTCATAGTTATAAAATTATAAAGTTATACAACGTAGTTTGTAGTAAAACCTACCTTGGGTAAATGATACATACTTCATTATATGACTTACTATTTTCTGTCTTCTTCCATTATCGTTTTATAAATTCCTAAATTCTTATAGTTATAAAAAGAAAAAATATATAGAATTATTTCCAAAAAATTATTTTTCCATTTTTTATTGTGGTAAAATACATGTAACTTAAAATTTACCACCTTAAGCATTTTTAATTATTCAGTTCAGTGATATTAAGTACATTCACATTGTTTTACAACCATCACCACTATCTATTTCCAGAACATTTTTCATCTTGCAAAACTGAAACTCTATACCCATTAAAGTCCTTATTCTTCCATCTTCCCAGCCCCTGGAAACCACCATTCTACTTTCTGTCTTTGTGATTTTGACTACTTTATATATGTCATGTAAGTGAAATCATACAGTATTTGTCTTTTTGTGACTGGCCTATTTCGATTAGCCTACTGTCCCCAAGTTTCTTCTATGTTGAAGCATGTCAGAATTTCCTTCATTTTTAAAGCTAAATAATAGTCCATTGTGTGTACACACACACACACACACACACACACACACGATTCTGCTTATCCATTCAATCTGTCCATGGATACTTGGATTCCATTGTGTGTACACGCGCACACACACACACACGATTTTGCTTATCCAGTCCATCCACAGATACTTGGGTTACTTCTGTGTTGCAGCTATAGGAAATAATGCTGCTATGAACATGGGTAAACAAATATTTTTTGAGATCTTGCTTTCAATTATTTTCGGTATGTACCCAGAAGTGGAATTGCTGGATTGATCATATGGTAAATCTATTTTTTTAAGGAACTGCCAAACTTTTCCATAGTAGCTGTACATTTTACATTCCTGTAAACAGTGCACGAGGTTCTATTTTCTCCATGTAATCACCAACATTTATTTTCTGCTCTTGTGATGGTAGCCATCCTAATAGGTATAAGGTGATATCTCGCTGTGGTTTTTGTTTCTTAATTAAAAATCTTTATTTTTCAGAGAAGTTTTAGGTTTATAGCAATTTTTTTTTTTTTTTTTTTTTTTTTTGAGACGGATCTCACTCTGTCGCCCAGGCTGGAGTGCAGTGGCACAATCTCAGCTCACTGCAACCTCCACCTCCCAGGTTCAAGTGATTCTCCTGCCTCAGCCTTCCGAGTAGCTGGGATTAGAGGCACGTGCCACCACACTCAGCTAATTTTTGTATTTTTAATAGAGATGAGGTTTCACCATGTTGGCCAGGCTGGTCTCGAACTCCTGACCTCATGTGATCTGCCCACCTCGGCCTCCCAAAGTGTGGGATTACAGGCATGAGCCACCGCACCCAGCCATGTTTATAGCAAAATTAAGCAGAAAGTACAGAATTCCCATATACCCCCTGCCCCCAACCATGCACAACCTACCCCTGTATTGACATCCCGCACCAGAGTGGTACATTTGTTACAATTGATAAACCTACTTCACACATCAGAATCACCCAAAGTCTGTAGTTTACGTTAGGCCTCACTTTTCTATGGTTGGTTGTTGTGTTTTGTTTTGTTTTTTTGAGACAGGATCTTGCTCTGTTGCCCAGCTGGAGTTCAGTGGTGCAAACATGGCTCACCACAGCCTCGACCTCCTGGGCTCAAGGGTTCCTTTTGCCTTGGCCTCCCAAAGTGCTAGGATTGCAGATGTGAACCACCACAATCGGCCTGGATTTTGACAAATGTATAATGACATGTGTCAACCATGTAGTATTTTGTAGAACAGTTTCACAGCCATAAAGTTCCTCTGTGCTCCACCTATTCATCCCTCCTTCCCCCTAACCCATGGCAACCACTGATCTTTTTACTGTTTCCATAGTTTTGCCTTTTGTATAGTGTTATGTGTTTGGAACCATACAGTAGGTAGCCTTTTCATATTGGCTTCTTTCAGTTAGTAAAAAGCAAATAAGTTTCCTCCAAGTCTTTTCATGGCTTGATAGCTCGTTTCGATCTTGATTATTATTAACATTTTATTAACATTATATGGATGTACCACTGTTTATTTATTTGCCTATTAAAGAACTTGTTGGTTAACTCCAAGTTTGGGCAATTATGAATAAAGCTGCCGTAAACATCTGTATTCAGGTTTTCACATGGATGTTTCAGTTCATTTGAGTAAATACCAAGGAAAGTGATATTTGGATGGTATGGTGAGAGTATGCTTAGTTTTTAGGAAATTGCCAAACTGTCTTCTAAAGTGGCCATACCATTTTGCATTACCACCAGCAGTAAATGAGAGTTCCTGCTGCTCCACATCCTTGTCAGCATTTGGTGGTGTCAATGTGGATTTTTGGGCATCTAATAAATGTGTAATAGTATCTCATTGTTTTAATCTGGTTGAACATCTTTTAATATGCTTTTTTTGCCATCTGTGTATCTTTTTTGGTCTATTAAGATCCTTTGCTTATTTTTCCTTGGGTTGTTCATTTTCTTATTGTCGAGTTTTAAGAATTCTTTGTAGATTTTTGATAACAGTCCCTTATCAGATGTGTCTTTTGCAGATATCTTCTCTCAGTCATTGTCCTGCCTTTCACAGAGCAGAAGTTTTTAATTTTAATGAAGTTCAGCTTATCAGTTGTTTCTTTGATAAATTGTACCTTTGTTCTTTTATCTAAGAAGTCATCACCATACCTAAGGTCATCTAGGTTTCCTCCAGTGTTATCTTCTAGGAGCTTTATAGTTTTGCAGTGTGCATTTAGATCCATGGTCTGTTTTGAGTTAATTTTCATGAAGGGTGTAAAGTGTATGTCTACATTTATTTTTTTGTATGTGGATCTCTAGTTGTTCCAGCACTGTTTGTTGAAAGGACTATTTTTGCTCCACTGTATTGCGTTTGCTCCTTTGTCAAATATCAGTTGACTATATATGTGAGTCTATTTCTGGGCTCTATATTTTGTTCCCTTGATCTGTTCGTGTCTTCTTTCACCAATATCACACTGTCTTGATTACAGTAACTTTATAGTAAGTCTTGAAGTGGGGTAGTGTCAGTCCTCTGCTCTTCTTCAGTATTGAGTTGGCTCTATACTGGATTGTTTGTATCTCCATATAAACTTCAGAATCACTTTACTGGTAACTTGCTAGGCTCGTTATTGAGATTGTGCTGAATCAAGTTGGGAAGAACTGGCATCTTGACAATATAGAATCTTCCTGTACGTGGAATAACACTTCATGTATTTATAAAGTTCTTTGATTAGTTTCACTGAAGTTTTGTAGTTTTGCTCAGATAGATTTTTTACGTAGTTAAGTTTGTATCCAAGTGCCTCATTCCAGGAATGCAGGAATGTGTTGATAATAGAAATTCTATTAATATGATTTATCACATTAAGAAGTTTAAAAAATCCATAATAATTGCCTTTGATATTATAAAGGTATTTGATAAAAGTCAACATCTATTTTTGGTGTTTAAGACCATAATCAAGTAAAAATAGATGGATATTTCATTGAAATTTAAGATACCCACACCTCAAAACAAAAACTAGTATCACGTAAAATGATGAAGCAATAGAAAAATGTCCTATTTCCATTAATGCCAGAAGCATGATAAATATGCCTACTGCCTCTCTCATCACTTAACATTATTGCACAAATGTCAGCTAATACAATTGACTAAAAAATAATTCAAAGGAAAATGTAAAAATATCATTGTTTGTAGTTGATATCATTTTGAATACTTGAGAAATCCAAATAAACTACTACTGGAAACAATGAAATAATATTCATTGATGCATATTTAATATAATTTTTTTGTATACAATCAGAAAATATGAAGATTCTTGATACAACAGCAGCAAAAATAATATGCTTTAGAATAAACTCAAGAAAATATGCAGGATCTATATAAAGAAAACTATACTTGCTAATGCATGTAAAAGAAGATTTAAAGAAATGGAAGGAAGATGTATTGCTTTGGGATCTAAAGATTTGATGTTGAACAGATATAACTATAAATAACACGTTATTGAATAAAGTAATTTTAATTAAAATTTTAGTTTTTGAAGCTTAATAAGCTGATTCTGAAATTCACATGGAAATTGATATATATGGATCAAAAATAAAACTTCTAGAAGAAAATATGGATTATTTTATTTTTAGTGCCTTTTTAAATGACAGATAAATCCAAAGACCTAAAGGAAATGAAAGATAAATTTGCTAACATAAAGATTTAGAAAATAACCATAATACAAAAATACCACAAAGGTCAAAAATGAACTGAGAAAAATATTTACAATATGTTTACTTGATGAGTGGCTAGGTTCATATATATATATATATATATATATATATATATGCTGTAAGTTCTGGAGTATATGTGCAGCAAGTGGAGTTTTGTTACATAGGTATACATGTGTCATGGTGGTTTGCTGCACCCATCAACCCATCATCTACATTAGGTATTTCTCCTAATGCTATCCCTCCCCTAGCCTCCCAGCCCCCAATAGTCCCCTGTGTGTGATGTTCCCCTCCCTGTGTCCATATGTTCTCATTGTTCAACCGACAGTTATGAGTGAGGACATGCGGTGTTTGGTTTTCTGTTCCTGTGTTAATTTGCTGACAGTTACGGTTTCCAGCTTCATCTATGTCCCTGCAAAGGACATGGACTCATCCTTTTTTATAGCTGCATAGTATTCCATGGTATGTATGTGCCACATTTTCTTTATCCAGTCTATCATTGATGGGCATTTGGGTTTGTTCCAAGTCTTTGCTATTGTGAACAGTGCTGCAATAAACATATCTGTGCATGTGTCTTTATAGTAGAATGATTTATAATCCTTTGAGTATATACCCAGCAATGGGATTGCTGGGTCAAATGGTATTTCTAGTTCTAGATCCTTGAGGAATTGTCACACTATCTTCCACAATAGTTGAACTAATTTAACACTCCCACCAGCACTGTAAAAGTGTTCCTATTTCTCCACATCATCTCCAGCATCTGTTGTCTTCTGACTTTTTAATGATCGCCATTCTAACTGGCATAAGATGGTATCTCATTGTGGTTTTAATGTGCATTTCTTTGACGACCAATTATGATGAGCTTTTTTTTCATATGTTTGTTGGCCGCATAAATGTCTTCTTTTGAGAAGTGTCTGTTCATATCCTTCACCCACTTTTTGATGGGGTTGTTTGTTTTTTTCTTGTAAATTTGTTTAAGTTCTTTGTAGATTCTGGATATTGGGGCTATGTTCTGTAATGTATGAAGAGAGCTGTTAAGAAAAATAATGAAAGCCCAGTAGACAGATGGGCAGTGGGAATAAGCAGTTCACACATACACACAAGACAACATAACCAGCAAATAGAATAAAAGGTGCTGTGTCTCATCTACTATTAAAAGAATGGAAAAATGAAACAATGAGATAACATTTTTTCCCTACTGGATTGGCAAATATTTAAAAGAATAATACAGTGCTGCCAGAATATATATCCACAGGAACTCTCCTGCCCAGTTGGTGGGAAAGTGAATTGGCACAATCTTCTTGTAGGCCAAGTTGTCAATATTTGTATTGAATTTAAAAATGTGTATATCCTTGATCCATCAATTTCACTTCTAGTAATTTATTCATAAATGTACTGACATGCACATAAGATATACGCATAAGGATGTCTATCATAGCAGTGTTTGTGTTGGGAAGACCCAAACAAAACAAAATAGAAGTGGAAAGCACTTAAGTGTTTTGCAGTATTCGGAGGACTAGTTAAATAAATTAAGGTACATCTATAGAATAGAATACTTTTTCCAGTTCTTAAGCAGAATGTATTAGATTGGCTTGCATGTGTATGGAAAGCTCTCTGAAACATATTACAAATAAAAGCAAGAAATAGTATAGCTTGCGGGGTAAGTGTCCATTTGTGGTTTAACAAAATATATAAACTAGAATTTATACATGTTGTCTGGAAGGATAAACAGGAAACTGTTGATGATGGTTATCTCTGGGAGTTTGAAGTGTGGGATGGAGAATGGGCTGTTTTAATCTTATAGTCCCTTTTGAACAGTTTGAATTTTGTTTATTATGGGCATGTGCAATTTTCACAATAAAAAACAAAGGTTTTTTGTTTTATGCGCATTACTTATATTTTTTTCTTGGATTTTTCCAGATTTCTCTTGCACTTTGTTTTGTTTTGATGTTTGGGAACTCAATGTTATTAACTTCTTATTATGCTTCTTCTTTGGTAATTATTTGGGTAAGTATTCCTTAACACTTATATGGCTGTTTTTGAAGCTAATGGTTTAACAATTTTTTCTTCACTGGCTTAGGATTCATGAGGGTTTTCTGTAGGAACCATCTTAAGTGTCTTAGAATATTCTAGATGTGATGATGTTCAAGTACTCAATTCTAAAACGGAAAAAAAAAAAACAAGGAAAATTAGTATCATTTCAGAAAGGTTTCTGTGCTTTCTTCTCCCTTCCTCCTTTCCATTTTTAATCCTACTCCTGCTCCACTTTTTGAACCCCTTTCCTCTCATTGCAATCTTATAACAGCCTCCCCTCTTCATTCCACTGTGATCAGAAGATCAGGGCCTTGGTTACTTTGTTTTTCTTTTGTGTTTTTCTTTTTTTTTTTTTTTTGGTTTGTTTTGTTTTTTGACCCTTGTCTACTTGTATGGACTATTCAGATGGTTTAAGTAAGGTAATGATTCAGTTTTATTTTGCTAAATCACTACCAAGAACAACTTTAGATTATGGAGAGATTATTTTACAGAATTAGAACAAATTGATGGAAGGTCATCTAATTCTTTCTGCTACATATGGCAGGATGACTTTGTTTTTTTGTTTGCTTCTTTGTTTTGTTTTTTTAAGACGGAGTTTCACTCTTGTTGCCGACGCTGGAGTGCAATGGCGCAATCTTGGCTCACTCCGCCTCCCAGGTTCAAGCGTTTCTCCTGCCTCAGCCTTCCAAGTAGCTGGGATTACAGGCATATGCCACCATGCCCGGGTAGTTTTGTATTTTTAGTAGAGACAGGGTTTCTCCATGTTGGTCAGGCTGGTCTCTTAATTCCTGACCTCAGGTGATCTGCCCACCTCGGCCTCCCAAAGTGCTGGGATTACAGGCGTGAGCCACCACGCCCGGCTGGCAGGTTGACTTTGTAAGTCTAAAAGTCTTCTGAAATTTAAAGACTGCCTTATTTTTGGTGGGTTTCCATTAAAATGTTTTGCAAACTTGTTATTCCTTATGTTTAAAGTGCATGTGCTTTAGTTTCCCTATGACTTTAAAAGCGTATTGCACTGTTGTAATTGGAATATATTCGACTTCTTGAGTAGTTAAGTTACTAAGATCATTTGGGGTTTCTTAATTTCTAGAACCCATTACATTTGAAACCTCCATTTTTATTTATTTTACAAATGATATTTATTTAAAAACCCATTTCTCGGCCGGGTGCAGTGGCTCACGCCTCTAATCCCAGCACTTTGGGAGGCTGAGGCAGGTGGATCACGAGGTCAGGAGATCGAGACCATCCTGGCTAACAAGGTGAAACCCCAACTCTACTAAAAATACAAAAAATTAGCCGGGCATGGTGGCGGGCGCCTGTAGTCCCAGCTACTCGGGAGGCTGAGGCAGAATGGTGTGAACCCAGGAGGCGGAGCTTGCAGTGAACTGAGATCGCGCCACTACACTCCAGCATGGGCGACAGAGCGAGCACCATTTCAAAAAAAAAAAAAAATACCCATTTCTCAAAACTATGCCTCTTCCCAGTCTGGGCCGCCACCCTTTTCAGATTGTGCCTTGAGTATACTTAGCTACAGAAATTAGCCATTAGCATGATGCTATATTTTCAACAACAACAGGAAAAATCATAACTTTGGGAT
>NW_026652394.1:0-81994 GCF_009828535.3 Hylobates moloch | reverse complement strand
TGTAAGAGCTCAGAGCATCCCCCTGGCAGCTGGCAGAACAAACAAGTGGGCCTGGGTTTCACAAACCTGAGACATTGAACTCCTGACCTCGTGACCCACTCACTTCTGCTTCCCAAAGTGCTGGGATGACAGACGTGAGCCACTGCGTTCAGTGTACAGTGCCATTTCTTAGAAATCACTCACGGGAACACAAACTTATAGGTCATGTGTAGAGATTGTATTTATTTATTTATTTATTTATTTATTTATTTATTTATTTATTGCGCAGGGAGGTGGGGGGATGGAGTTTCGCTCTTGCTGCTCAGGCTAGAGTGCAATGGCATAGCGGGCTCAAGAAGTCAACCTATGGCAGAGATGACATGTCATTAGAGCATAAGGGCCGCAGCGAAAGGTGGCAGGGCCTGCGCTTTTAAAGGCTGAAATCCCGGCGGCTCAGGCCTGTCATCCCAGTACTTTGGGAGGCCCAGGAGGGCGGATCACTTGAGGTCAGAAGTTTGATACCAGCGTGGCCAACATGGAGAATCCCCTTCTCTACTAAAAATAGAAAACACTAGCCGGCTGTGGTGGTGAGCACCTGTAATCCCAGCTACTGAAGAAGAATCACTGGAAACCGGGAAGCAGAGGTTGCAGTGAGCTGAGAGAGCACAACTGCACCACAGCCTGGGTGACAGAGTGAGAGAGACTCTGTCCAAAAACAAGAAAAGAAAAAAAAAAAAGAACAGGCCCAAATACTGCATTGTTGCGAGTAACAAGGAGCTTACGTAATGGGTATAGAGTTTTGTCTCTACAAGTTGAAAGAATGTCCCTATGAATGGGAATGATAGTTGCAAAACAGTGTGAATGTAGTTAACTTTTCTTAGCTGCACACTTACAATAGCTAAAATGGTTAATTTTCTGTACACTTTACCACTATGTAAAAAATAATTTTCAAATAAACAAATTATAGCTATCTGTAATGTCATGAATTAATACCATAACTATAATATTGCATAGAAGAAAGTAGATATAAAAGTATACATATTATACAATTTCACTTATATAAAATCCAAAAAGTGAAGGCAACTGAGTTTCTGGCTTCCAGTAATAAGTAAAGTAGTTTGTAGAATAATTCACATATAATTGTAACAAAGCTCTTTGATCACAGGGCTTCAGCTCTGCAATCCCAACATGCCCCAGGCTCAAGGATAGTGCGCTAATCAGTGGAGGAAGGGATGAGGCCCCGCACGTCTCGCTGGTCTTGCTGGGAGATGTAGTCTCATAAACGCTCCCAGCCCTTTGGTCATAGGGCTGCAGCACTGCAATCCTAGCATGCACCAGGCTCAGGGAAAGTGCGCGTCAATGGAGGAAGAGGCAGGGCAGTGCGCCCCTCGGTGGCCTTGCTGGGAGATATAGTCTCATAAACACTCCCAGCCCTTTCATCACCGGGCTGTAAGACTACAGTCCCAGCATGCACCCAGCTTGGCCACACTGAGCATTACTGGAGGAAGAGACTGGACCGCCTCCCTCTACTTGCTGGAAGATGTAGTTTCATAAAGACTCCCAGACTTTCCGGTCTCGTGGCTACAGGACTACCATCCCAGTATGCACAGGGGTCAGGGACAGTGCGCATCACTGGAAAAAGAGGCGGGGCTGTGTGCATCTCCCTAGGCTTGCTGGGAGATATATGCTCATAAACACTTCCAGTCCTTTCTTCAAAGAGCTGCAGGACTACAGTCATAGCATGCACAAGTCTCAGGGACAATGCTTGTCACTGGAGGAAGAGACCGGGCTGTGTGCGCCTCCCTAGGATTGCTGGAAGATGTATTGTCATAAATACTCCCAACCATTTGGTCAAAGAGCTACAGGACTATGATCCCAGCATGGGCCAGGCTCCAGGGCGAGGCGCAGACCTGGAAGAAGAGGCAGAGTGGTACGCGCCCCACCTAATATGCTGGGAGCTGTAGTCCGTTATCTACTCTCAGCCTGTCTGTAGGTAGGCTTCAGAACTATAATCCTAGCATGTACCGGGATCGGGGGTGCATAGCCCTGGAGGGAGGGGCAGAGAGGTGTGGACTTCCTGGTGTCCAAAGCACAGCTGAGTTCTGATGCTATGCCGACTGTTTGCAAGGAGAGTGAGTACAGAGGTGCACCTGGCGGGCAGGTCTGGGCTGAGCATTGAGGAGGGTATTACCCTACGAAGATACCTTCCTTTTCCCAAATCGGGCAGGTTGTCCCCACCTGATTGGCGCTATCCTTCTCAGGTTCCTCTTTCAGTTGCACCCAGGGTTCTTTCCAGAGCATTACGTTTTCTGCAGCCCAGGGCGCTGCCTTCTTTCCTAAACTGCTGTGGAAACTTTCCTGATGTCCGAGACACTGTTCATTGTGCTGCAGCCCTCTTTTTTCTCTAGTCAGAGCACACGCTCAACTGTTTTTGAGAGAAATCTTCCACCTGGCCTGCTTGTGAGCAGCTTCAGAGCTCTACAGGGGGTGAAAAGGGCTGTGGCTTCCTGGAAATGTCACTCTCAAAGGCGCCTTTTTCATGAATGTGAAAGTCTAGACATCAGAAAGGTTAATTATTGGGTTGCAGAAAATCTGCTAAGAGCAAAGGAGAAAACCCCATTTCCGAGGCGTGAGTCTTGTGAGCCATTTTCATCAACCCATTTAAGTGGACAAGCTCCGAAATACAACCTGAAGCTGCTGACTATTTAGGCATTTTACACTTGAATTCAAGTCAGGCCTGGCTTGCCAGTGGCTCAGAGCCACAAATGGGACTTGATACCCGAGGAACAGATAGTGTTCCAGCTTTATGGGGGCAACTTTTAAGATGTGGAGCACTTGGGGTCATTTGAAACCCGCTGTCTTCAGTAGGGACTTTTACTTCTAGAAAGCATTTGCATTTTGATTTTATCTGTCTTCTAGCTGACCCTTTGTTTATTTTAATAGTAAAAAACACATTCCTGGGTGGAGATTTAAGATGCTAATGCGACATGCAATGTATGCACAAATATGTACAGCTACTGCACATGTGCACCCAGAAGACCAGTCAGAACATGTTTACTGTAACACTTCTTTCCGTCTTCTTGTGAATAATCTTGCAAAACTCCCCATAAAGAAGGTTTCTCCAGCAATAATTAATGCTGTTTCACTTTTATGAGCAGGCTGCCCTGGAATCTCTTTCTCAGACTGTACCGTCTATTCTGCACTTAATTTTCAAAATATTCCTTTTTTGCAATAAATTTTGCTGTACTTCTTTTGCTGTGTGTCTCTTGTTTAAATTATTTTAAACTAAGAAGATCAGAAACAAGGTATTACATCAGCTATCAACAATTCTGGTGCCATGACCTGGGGAGAGGTTTGTCTGCTTCATTAACTTCAGTTTCCCTTTACTTGCAGTGAATACTATGGCAGCTTCAGACTAACTGGTTAACGCTGCTTGTTCCAGCGCTGTTTCAGTAAAGTCCCGGGGGGAACGTTTTTAAGTCACCTGTATTCTTTAGAGAGAGAATATATGTCCGCTCTCCTTTTGGCTGCTGCTTCTGTAGTATCGATAAATACACTAACCACATGGGTTGCCCTCAATATTTCATATTTGGGCTACTTTGCCGCTGAGTTTCACATCTTTCTGGCCACAGTTCAGACTCAGCTTATTGTTTGCTGTCCCTTCAGCAATACTCTATCTCCACCTAGTGGCTATTGTAATGTACTTTCTGGTCAGGTTTTCTGTTTACAAAATTTTTGTTTTGTTTTGAGCGGCACATTAATAGAACCCTGTCCCTTCAGGCTTTATGCACTTCCCAGCTCCTTGAAATTGTTCTTCAACAGGCTTTCTTTGCTGAACAAAAGATGCACAGTCATGTAGATGCCCGGTCGTAGGGATTGCATCTGAGCATTCCAGGCGTTATAATTGGGCATCACAAATGGCAAACCAGTGAATTAGGGCAAGGATTGTCAGCCAGATATCTGCCCCCCAGCCAGCAGTGGGAGTCATCTCGGTAGGGCTGGAGATGTCCACCGCTGGGGAGAGCTAGGACGGTGTACCGCAAATGCCTATGACCTCCTAGAGCTTCAGTTAATGGGGTTCCAAGGGGATGCCCTAGACACCTTGGTGATACCACTTGGCCCGTGGGGATGCCCACAGCCTTCTGGACTTCAGTAAATGTTCTGTCATTGCAGGATTCCCTCAGCACCGTGGGAGCCGCTTCCTCTACTGTCACTGAAACACCCCTGGGATGTATATCTAAAAATTAGAACAGCTTTTGGCTAAATGAACTTAGAAAATAGAAAACCCTATCTCCTTTTGTAACACTATTTAGCCTGCCTATAGATTAGCTGAGAAAACATGGCTGGAGAATGAGACTGTGAACTTTAACTCTATCCTACAGCTAGATCTTTTCTGTGGAAATCAGGGAAAATTTTCTGAAGTATCCTATGTGCAAACCTTTCTGATCTGACAACAAAACCCAGCTCTATGCAGCACCTGTGGGCTAAAGCCTAGTAAGCCAGAAAGCCCCTCAGAAAAATTGGGAGATCATCTGTTATTAAAGGGAAGGGACCCCAGGCCCCACGGCCCAACACCAGCTCCAGACAGGGGCCCTCAGGGGCCCACACCTCCTTTAGAATCCCCAGCGTCCCCCCACTATCAGAGTCTTCTGTAGAATCTAAGCTTGTTTCACCTCCTCCTTATGCTCCTTTCTATCGGCCTTTGCCAGGTACAATCGAGACCAGCCCAGCTGCGGTTACTCACAGTGGAGCTTCACACCATCCAGGGCCAGAGAAATTGCTTCACTTACAGAAAGTCCCAAATAGAGAGAGGACCATCAGAGTGCTTGTTCTACTCTCAATAAATGATCTAATCCAATATAAGCAACAACTCTAATGGCCTGCAGACAACTTCAGCGCATTTACTGAAGACTTCCAGGCTCTAACTTTGACCACCATTCAACTGTACCATCCATAAATGGACAGAATGACGGCTGTCAACTTAGCTGCACAAAATTTTGCTTATTGGCAAAAAATAGAAAATACTTAAAACATTCATTGCTTTCACCATGTTAATGCAAAATACTTTTGCAGCACAAATGTCACCATAAGGTGGAGCCTTGGGAATTCAGTAGAAACTATCTCAGAAAACCTCAATGGTTCTGCAACAAGCAGCAGAGGCCTCAACAGACTTCAACAACTTCTAGACTCCATGGCCCCTGCAGTAAGACAAAACCAAAGAGCCTGGGATCTTCTCCCAGCCAGGCAAAGAGGAGCATGTTTATATCTAGAAGAAGAATGCTGTTTTTGAGATCAATCAGCCTGGTTTAGTCCAAGAAAATATTAATAATATCATCACCCCGGCAGACAAAATTGAATCTCTAGGAAACTCCATGGGAACATGAAAGCAATGTGTATTTCTTGTCTTATTCTCTTTAATAGTAACAGTCATTACTATACTCTCAGTTTTTACTTTTGTTCCAATTTTGTTTAAAATGTTAACTGATTTCTTGCTCTCTTGCTTATGGCAACTCCATGTTTGCATGATGGCTTTGCAAGGCTTTCAACCTTTGGCTGCCAACATCTTGCCCACTGGTTCCACGAATGACATCTTTTACACCAGGTTAGATCACACAGGAAGAAACTTTAGGGCCCAGGCTAGGCAGAATAACACCCACTCAGCAGGAAACATCTCCAGAAAAAATGATCTAGCCCCTCAACCTCCAATACGATTATGACCCTAAGATCTCTTAGGGGGAAATTGAGGCAGAATAGATAGTCAAGAAAATGACCATGATCTCGGAATACAGAAATGTGGGGAAAAGAAAGAGAGATCAGACTGTTACTGTGTCTATGTAGAAAGAAGTAGACATAGGAGTCTCCATTTTGCTCTGTGCAAGAAAAATTCTTCTGCCTTGAGATGCTGTTAATCTGTAACCCTAGCCCCAGCCCTGTGCTCACAGAGACTTGTGCTGTGTTGACTCAAGGTTTAATGGATTTAGGGCTATGCAGAATGTGCTTTGCTAAAAAAGTGCTCGAAGGCGGTATGCTTGTTAAAATTCATCACCACTCCCTAATCTCAAGTACTCAGGGACACAAAACACTGCAGAAGGCCACAGGGATCTCTGCCTAGGAAAACCAGGTATTGCCCAAGGTTTCTCCCCATGTGATAGTCTGAGATATGGCCTCCTGGGAAGGGAAAGACCTGACCGTCCCCAAGCCCGACACCCGTAAATGGTCTGTGCTGAGGAGGATGAGTAAAAGAGGAAGACCTCTTTGCAGTTGAGATGAGAGGAAGGCATCTGTCTCCTGCTCGTCCCTGGGCAGTGGAATGTCTCGGTGTAAAACCCGATCGTATGTTCTATTTACTGAGATAGGAGAAAATGGCCTTAGGGCTGGCGTTGAGACATGCTGGTGGCAATACTGTTCTTTAATGCACCGAGATGTTTGTATACGTGCACATCCAGGCACAGCACCTTTTCTAACCTTGTTTATGACACAGAGACATTTGTTCACATGTTTTCTTACTGATCCTCTCGCCATTATTACCCTATTGTCCTGCCACATCCCCCTCTCCAAGATGGCAGAGATAATGATCAATAACTACTGAGGGAACTCAGAGACCAGTGCCGGCGTGGGTCCTCTGTATGCTGAGCGCCAGTCCCCTGGGCCCACATTTCTTTGTCTCTACTTTGTCTCTGTGTCTCTTTCTTTTCTCAGTCTCTCGTTCCACCTGACAAGAAACACCCACAGGTGTGGAAGGGCAGGCCACCCCTTCATTGAAACTGTGGTGACTGTACAGCCAACACAATAAGCCTTAGCATTTGCATTGTAATTAGGCTCATTCAAGCAAAGTTATCTTCATTAAGGACTTTCTGTTCTAGAGAGCATGTGCATTTTGATTTTACCTGTCCTCAAGCTTAACTTTTGCTTATTTTAATAGCAAAAAATACACCCCCCAGCTGGGCACGGTGGCTCACAACTGTACGCCCAGCACTTTGGGAGGCTGAGGAGAATGGATCAATTGAAACCAGAAGCTCAAGACTAGACTGGACAACATAGTGAAACCACGTCTTGACTAAAAATACAAAAATTAGCCAGGTATGGTGGTGCATGCCTGTAATCCCAGCTACTCAGGAGGCTGACGCATGAGAATGGCTTGAACTCGGGAGGCAGAAGTTGCAGTGAGCAGAGATTGCACTGCCGCACTCCAGCCTGGGCAACAGAGCGAAACTCTGCCTCAAGCAAACATACAAAAATACACTCCTGGCTAGAGATCTAAGATGCTAATGAGACATGCAAAATATGAATAAGCATGTGCAGCTACTGCACATGTGCACCCAGAAGACCACTCAGAACAGGCTTACTAGCAGCTCCTCTTCCCCCCTCCTTATTAATAATAATGTAAAACTCCCATAAGAGGGTTTCTCCAGCGACAATCCACGTTGTCTCACTCTTATGAGCAGCCCGCCCTGGAATATCTCTCTCACCGTGTACTGTATTCTGCACTGAACTTTCAATTTTTTTTTCTTTTCCAATAAATTATGCTCTACTTCTTTTCTGTATGTCTCTTGTGTAAATTATTATAAACTAAGAAGACAAGGACGGAGATATCACATCAGCTCTCAACACAGCAATAAATCAGCCTCCCTCCTGTGGGCATAGTCAATGCACAAAAGGAGTGACATCACCTAAGTGCTGGACCCAGAGATATGTCACAATTTAACCTATGCACAAAGTTAAGGTAATAGAGGAGAGTCATATTAAATAGTTTCTGGGCCCAGGTATACGTCACAATGGCTCCCGTGAGCAGAGATCAGGCAGAATAATCACATAACTGGTGTGCTAGACACAGCGATAAGCCACGCTTTCATCTGCGGACATGACCCAGGCAAGAAAGAAGAGTCACTGCATTTAGGTGCTTGTTGCAGAGGTACGTAAAAATCTCTCTTATGGGCAAAGCCCAGCTAAGAGAGGAGAGTCACATTTCCAAGGTATTAACATAGAAATACGTCATAAAAACTTTTTAGGAAGGGCCCATGCTGGATCTTCTTATCTTCCAGATGTTAGGTCCAGGGATATGTCAGAAAACCCAAAATACACAGGGCTTAGTCAAAAAAGGAGAGCCACATCACCTGGATGCTGGGTCTAGACATATGTCACATCTCTTTTATGGGGAAAGCTCAGGTAAAAAAGCAGGTAACATCAAATAGTTGATAGGCCCAGAGATATGCCACATTGCCTCCTGCTTGAAGTGTCTAGGCCAAAGACTCACATCACCTTGGTGCTAGGCCCGTGTTCATATATAAACATTCAACCAGAGTTGAAATGGTGGCTCATTTCTAAACCCAGCTTATAGGCAAGGGAGGACTCTCCTGTCCTGACCCAGTTAATTGTAATGATGTTGACTCTCATACCTGGGCTTAATGCCACAGGCACGATCATGGGTCCCTACCAGCAGGAAGGTCTCAAAGTTGATTGCAACTCTCATTCATACTGTATAGTGCCATTGGGTAGCACACAGAGAGTGCTAACTGGGCCGAGTACACAGGTGAGATTGTGGCACTCATATGCACACCCAGCCAGCAGTAAATATTGTCATCCTCTCACATGAACACAGGTCATTGTTGAGGTCCTGAATCTCACACCTGTAGTCAGTCAAAAGTGGGAAAATTTGACTTATATATAGATACTCATGGGTTGGTGACTCTCAGACCAAGATGCAGCACAACTGTGAGGCTGTGACTTCACTAAGGTGACAGTCTGCAGAGGAATTGAGGATCTCACGCACAAATCCAGTCTGGTGTTGAGATGGTTACTCGTGGGCTTAGAACTAACATACAAGAGGTGTTGAATGTCATGCCTACAACTGCTACAGTTGTGGGATTGTTAATCTCATTCCCGGACCATTCTGCAGGTTTCATGGTGAAATTTCCCAGGGCCTAGCACCTGAGTGACTTGACGCTCTTGCATGGACCCAGCCCATAGATGGGATATTAACATATTGCTGGATCCAGCACCTTGAGAGTGTAACACTATTCTCCTTCCTTGGCACTGCCCACAGTGAGCATTTTGACTTATCGCTAGACCTTGCACCCGGGCGATGTGAGTCTCCTCTTCTGCCTTGGCGCTGCCCACAGGAAATATTTTTCTACATAGCTTGGCCTGGCACCCAGGATATGTGACTCTCTGGCTTGTGCCCATATGGGACACTGTGGTATATTCCTGGGTCCACTACCCTGGCGATGTAACTCCTCTTCCTGGGCCCTGCCTACAAGGGGCATTGTGACAGATCTCTGTGCTCACTGTCCAGGTAATGTGATTCTCTTTTCCTGTCTGGTCCCTTTACACAGAAGGGATTGTGACATGTTGCTGGGCTTAGCACAAAGTTGATGTGAATCTTCTGCCTGGATCAAGTTCACAGAAGGCCTTGTGACATACCTCTGGGTCCATTACCTATTTGATGTGACTCTCCTCTCTTACCTGAGCATTGCCCATAAGAGAGATTGTGACATACCTTTGGGCCAAGCACCAGGATGATGTGACTCTTCTCTCTGCCTCGGTCACGCCCACAGAGGGAAGTGTTACTTATAACTGGGCACAGCACACGGGCAAAGTGATTATTCTGCCTGGTCCCGACCTACAGGAGTCATTGTCAAATACCTCTGGGCCCATCATCTAGACTATGTGACTCTCTACTTCTTCCTATGGCCTGCCCACAGTAAGGATTGTGACATATTACTTTGCCCAGTACCTACATGATGTGACTTTTCTCTCATGTCTGGGCTCCCTCTTGGAGGTGAATGTGACACACAGCTAGGCCTGGCCACTAGGTTATGTAACTTCTCCTTTTTCAAAATCTTACTCACCAGGGGAATTGAAACATCCCTCTGGGCACTTCACTTAGGTAATGTTACCCTGTTGCCTGGAGCCTCCCTCAGGGGGTATTTTGACACATTGCTGGACCCAGTACCTATGTGATATACTCTCCTTTCTTGCCTGGGCATTGTAATATATGGCTGGATTCAATGACTAGGTGATGCAATTCTTATGCAGTCCCTACCCACAGGGACATTGTGACATTTCTTTAGCTCTGACTCTCCTCTTCTGCCTTAGCCCTGCCAAAAACGGAGGTGGTGACATATAACTGGACCTAGCAACCAGCTAATATGACTCTCCTCTTTTGCCTGCACCCAGCATATTTTGGGTATTTTGACATATCATTTATCTCAACACCTGCAGGATGAAAGGCTCTTGCCTGAGCCCAGCCATCAGTCAAAATTGTCATTCTCCCACACGAACACAGCCCATAATTGAGGTTCTGAATCTCACACCCAGAGGCAGTCAAAACTTGGAAAGTTGGCTCTCATAAGTGGACATTGTCCACAAGTGGGTTTGTGACTCCCTGATCAGATCCAAAACGCTTGTGAGGCTGTGACTCCACTAAGATAACTTAATATTCAAAAGGCATTAAGGCTTTCATGGAAAAATCCATTCCACCATTGAGATTGGGACTTATGTACATAGACGCAACATACAGGAGGTGTTGACTGTCATACCCAGAACCGGCACTTATGTGGGATTGTTAACCTCACCCAGAGACCTTCCTGAAGGTGTGATTCTGACGTACACCTCTATGTGGGATTGTTAATCTCACCCAGGGACCTTCCTGCAGATGTGATTCTG
This sequence comes from Hylobates moloch, assembly GCF_009828535.3. Taxonomy (NCBI): domain Eukaryota; kingdom Metazoa; phylum Chordata; class Mammalia; order Primates; family Hylobatidae; genus Hylobates; species Hylobates moloch. Next base: position 71,350 of record NW_026652394.1, on the reverse strand, counting down.
ATGTACACCTCTATGTGGGATTGTTAATCTCACCCAGGGACCTTCGTGCAGGTGTGATTCTGACGTACACCTCTATGTGGGATTGTTAATTTCACCCAGGGACCTTCCTGCAAATGAGATTCTGACGTACACCTCTATGTACGTTGCAGTAAGCCGAGATCGCACCACTGCACTCCAGCCTGGGTGATAGAGTGAGACTCTTTCAAAAAAAAAAAAAAAAAAGAGGCAATGACCTTGCTTCCTGCCTCTGCCTGAAGTTAGGGGTCCCTGACCTCTGCTGGCACCTAGCAGTCAAAGTGGATGGGGTCAGGGGTCAATGCTCAGCTGAGCACAGGGCCCTTCCCCTCTCATTACCCCGCACGGGTGAAGCTGCTGGTCATGGCTAACCTGGAGCTGCTCTGTGTCCTACAGTTCCCTGCTGAACCAGCAATATTTATGGGGTACAGTGCGATGTTTCACCTCATCATACTACATGGTACACTGTGATGCAGTGAAACATCACACTGTACTCCGTAAACATGTATAATTATCATATGTTAATTATATGATGTTCCACTGCATCATACTACACGGTACAGTGACATGCAGTGAAACATAACATTGTACTCCGTAAACATATATAACTATGATGTGTTAATTACATGATGTTTCAATGCATCATACTACACGGTACAGTGACATGCAGTGAAACATAACATTGTACTCCGTAAACATATATAACTATGATGTGTTAATTACATGATGTTTCACTGCATCATACTACACGGCACAGTGTGATGCAGTGAAATATCCCACTGTACTCCACAAACATGTATAATTATGTTAATTATATGATGTTTCACTGCATCACATTGTACCATATACACTGTACAGTGATCGAACCAGAATAATTAGCATATTTAAAACTTTAAACATTCATTTCCTTGTGCTAATAAAGTTCAAAATCCTCGCTTCAAGCTATTATAGAATAAACTGTACATTATTATTAGCTATAGTCATCGTGCTGCGTAATAGAACGCCAGGATTTATTCTTCCTAACAGTAACTTTGCACCCAGTGACAAAGCTCTCCCCACTCCTTCATCCTTCTGCCATCACTAACCTCTGGTAACCACCATCCTACCATCTACTTCTATGAGATAGACTTCTTCAGATGTCACATGAGTGAGAGCACGTGGTCTGTTTCTTTCTGTGCCTGGCTTATTCCACTTAACATAATGTCCTCTAGCCTCATCTATGTTGACACAAATGACGGAACTTCATTCTGTTTTATGATTGAACATAAATCCTGTGTGTGTGTGTGCATGTGTGTGTGTGCACGTGTGTGTGTGTGTAGTCATTTTCTTCATTCATTCTGTAGATGGGCACTTATACACTGTTGGTAGGAATGTAAATTAGTACAATCATTTCCCATTTCTATAGGGAGAACAGTATGGAGGTTTTTCGATAAATTATAAATAGAGTTACCATATGATCCAGCAATCTCATTGCTGGGTTTATATCAAGAGGAAAAAAATAAGAATGTCAAAAATGATAACTGCACTCTCATGTTTATTAAGCAATATTCACAATAACCCAAACCATTATTTCTTCTAAGTATTTCTTAATTTACCTTTTTTTCATATATTACACCCTAAGCTTTTAAAGGATTCACGTCTGGTTTCCAATTTCTGAAACTTATGAGTCACTGATTCTTTGACTCTTGTCTTCCTATTTAGAGAGTCTGGTAAAACAATTAAATGCTTTTTATTTCTTCTCAATCTAATCTTCATATATAAATATATTTATATTTTCTATTAATTTGCCTTCTATAATATATATGACTACATTAATTGTGATCAGCATTTCACTTTACTAATCCTCTTTTTTGCTCAGTGTATTTTAATATGTAATTTGTATGTTGTACATTTAATTGTTTTACAACACTGTCAATACTTTACTTTTCATTTGCCTCTTTTCCAAAGATAGCTTGACAAGCTCATAGTTTCTTTCCACGTTATTTTGCTTTCTTGTTTTTCCATTATATTGACTTAAACATTTAAATATAAATTCAATATCTGAGATTTATCTGCCATATAATTTCTTCTGATGCTTCACCCCAGTAGCTCATCTCCTCGTGTATAACAGAATTTACAATTTAATCCTCACATATGGGAGACACCACATTTCAATGCCTGTAGGCAGTTTCTCTTTGTTTATTCCATTTGCCTTGTCAGAAGGGAACAACCCACATGGACCTGACATTCTTGTGATCAGATGCATCTGAGTGGAGCCCTGGCCTCTTAGGTTGATTGCTTCTCTGGATCATTACCTTTATTTACTTCCAGTCCTGGGAAGTTTTCTTAATTTCCTTTCAACTACATTAGGCATTCTGTGAATTCTTGTAACTTCTTGGTGATTTTAATGGTCTGCATTAAGTGTTTAAAGTATATTATTTTTCTGAAAAGCAGAAATATCAATAATTGCATATATGAATGAAATATTTTACATAGATTTTCTATGGCATCTATCACCATGAGAAATTCCAAGTTTTTTCCTTTGAAACACCCTTCTCATCAATAGACCATATTGTAATAATTTGTAGAATGTGATTACTTTTATACCATTAGAAAATTAATTATACATTACGCACATGTTTTTGAAATACTCCACTGCAGTAAATAGTGTATGGCCAGAAGTATTGTTTTCTCTAACATGAAACTAATATGAGTAAAATTATTTACCTGAATTCAGACCTTTTCGCTTCAATGGCCATTCTGTCTCACTAGCACTTCCCTGATCCATAAAAGACATCATTTGTATTTTTGTTTAATTCATAATTTATTGAAATGAGTAATTTAACGTTATAATGTTTTATGGCAATTTAGAACATTTTCAATAAATATATTGAGCTTGAGGTCCTGGCTAAGTATTCCTTTTGTACACGAAATCAGATTTTTTGGCACAACTTCATTGCCTGCAATGGTATTTATAAAAAGTATGAATTCCAGCACATGGACTATTTCAATACTGTACTCATTTGTTCATGTATAAACATTTCATTAGCTATGAAACAAACCAAATACAAATTCTGATGTATAATATATATCAACAAATTCAGATTCTTCACGGAAAAAAACAATAAAAGTTGAATTTTCTGTGACATGTCACTTGTTCATTAGTTCTTTAATATGATTTAGGCTATTCTAAATATAAGAAAATGTATGCATCACTATTCATGTTGTCTCAACATTTTTAATCTAGGTCCTAGAGAGCATAAAAAAGAATGTATATTGTCAGATTTATTTTTATAGACTTTAGATGTTTCTTTTGCTGTATTTTCTGTGCATACTAGTATGAATATATGGAGACAAGGACAAATGTACATTTAAGTGGTTATATGAATTTTGCTTATATGGCTAATTGCTTATATGGATGTTGTAAATGACAAGATAAAACAGTAAAGTTTGATAAACTTATCTGTGCCCTGTGAACTTTAGTTCACTTACTATATAACTTAATTCAGTCACTAATAATTAGTTTAAAAATGTTTTTTAGAAGCTGAAAACCACACTTTATTACATATTTCTGAATCAGGAAGGGGTGAACTGTGCCCCAGCTTTCTTGTGCCACTGACTTTTTTGGGGAGAAACGTTCTGCAATAAAATAAGAGTTTCCAAACTCTATTTATAAAAAAAGCTTGAGTTTTCTTCTGTGATTAACCTTCACTCCTCTGTCCCTTTTACCCAAGGAATGGTTCCTAGGTCATCTTTTGGAAGTTTAGTTTCTGGAAAGCTTTCCTGTGCTTTGTCCCAGTTGTTGTTGTTGCTGAAAGTTTTCAGCAAACCTCTCCTGTGTTTTGTCCCAGTTGTTGTTGTTGTTGTTGTTATTGTTGTGGAGAAGGTGAGTATCTTTAATAGAGGATGGCTTGTCTGTCTCCAACCCTGCATGTGTTTGCCTAAGCTGAGGCTGTATTGGAGTTTTTATTCTCCCACCATCCTTCCCCAGGCCTTCTCCTGTTTTCAATACATCTTTTTCAACATCTTCTGACCTTTGTCGCTATCAGTAATTTCAGAATGAACAGATGCAGGAGCATCATCTCTTTGGAAATTTCCTTCACTTCCAATCTGCTCCATATGTTTTCCAGCTCTATCTTTATATTTTTGATTCTCCAGTATCTTATCATCTTTGTAGCATGTATTCTGTAAACCATATTTTACTCATATATTTTTAAAATCCTTTTCTTCTTTCCAACTCGTTTCCTTCTTAGTTAATGATGGACCAACAAATGATTCATCTTTCTTATCAAGGAAAAGGTGAGCTCTAACCTGCCCTGGTTCACATCCAACACAGCTATTACTGCCAGGGTGAATGTAATAAGATAACACAGTGTCTCCAACTTTCACTTTATCTCTATGCTCAGGTTCATAAGGGTCACATGTAGTTTTCAGCTGAACAATCCATTTTCCATTAACAATTGTTCCATTTTGACGGCCTGATCCAAAAGGACATAACTTTGCAAGTCATGATCAAAATAAATCTCTGCATGAAACTTACACCAACTTCAGGGATTCGAAGAGTATGCTCCATATCATTTTCCCTTCCAATTGTAGCAGGTTTCACAGTAGTAATGATGAAGAGTGATCCTGTCTGTAACACAGGTGATCTAATGACAGTTACTCTCATATATGAGGGCCACACTTTTTCCTCCTCAGCATCTTTTGCAGTTGCATTGCCTTTACCGGTAACGCCTTCATCATAACTACCCTCGGTCTGAGAGTCTGTAATTTCACCTTCTTCTGGTTCACTATGAGTCTCTGTGATTTTCTCATCTTTAAAGTTGAATTGAGACGTTTTCACTAAGAGGAGATTCCATAGTATTTCCACTAACTGGAACAGTGAATTTTGGGGGATTATTTTTGTGATGAATGCCTATTTTGGCATTTTTTTCACATTTGTGAAATTCTCTTTCCCATTGCAGCCTGTATGTTCAACACTGAAGGCTTCTTGATCCTCTGAATTCAAATCCTTTTCCTCATTTTTTTTGTAGAAGAATCTGGATCCTTTCTTTTCTCAATTTTTTATTTTTGTTTTGTGTTGTAAGTCTGATAAGGTTGCAAATCTACTCGAGAATGAAACCGATAGCGACCACTTTCCACATCACAGTAGTAATAAATTAAATCATAATATATTTGATTCTCAGAATCTTAATAGAAGCCAGTGCTGTGGTCAAAATACAGTCCAGTATTTTCATCATAACTAAATCCAGTCTGTGATAAAGCCGCTTCTGCTGCAGCTCTCAAACTTCCAGCTAATGACGAACCTTCTAAGGACGTACCTTGTGCTGCTAATGCAGATGCTGGCTCCTGTGAATTTGAGGCAAATGACCCTCTTGTCTACATTCAACATTTGCTGTCCTATCAGTACCAGGGTGAGCACCATTTTCTGTTTATAACTGGTCATTAGAATTCAAAACAGGAGTTTTAATATCCTGATCTTGCTGATTTGACTGTTCAGTCACTCACTTTATTTGGAAGACTAACATCATTAGGGAAGGTCTGATAATAACAATCTGAGATTGACCAAGGAGCATGGTTCTCTGTGAGTACTTCTACATCAGACTTTTATTATCTCCATTTCTCCCACAGCGGAGTACCGTACTGAGTTCTTCCAGCTGCGTGCGGAGCTCCTGGCGGTCGCTCCTGTCGCTCTGAGCAGCCGTCCTGTGCGAGGCCATAGCTTCTCCCGTTCCCGCACCTGCAGCCTGCAGCTCAGCGTTCGCGTTCCAGCGTCTCTGCCCTCCTTCTCCGCTGGGCCAGCTCGGGCTCGGGGAGGGGGAGGAGCGGCCACAGCCAACGAGCTGGAGGCGGGTACGGGCCCGAGGCCGTGAGTTCGGGCGCCAGAGGGCTGCGGCTTCGGAGGGGCTGCGCGGGGCCGAAGCGGGGGCCGGCGTAGCCACAGCCACGGGGGCGCGCGGGCAGCCACAGGCAGCCTCCCCGGCCTGGACGCCCCGAAACGCGGAGCCTAACGGGGCTGCGGCAAGAGCAAGGGGACGGCGATGGCCCCGCCGGATCTGCGCATCCTGGAATCCTGGGAACGAAGGTACCTTCCCCAGCCACGGGGGTGGCGGGAGGAGCGTCCAAGTCCAGGGGCTAGAAGCGCTCCGGCCATCCCTGAGTTGAGCTGGAAACAGTGGCCAAGCGTGTTTTAAATCCAGTTTCCGTGTGGCTTGATATGACCTGCTGGTTACTCTTATTTTTTTTCTCCATTCGTTGAGCTATGATTGACAAATTCAAAAGTGTATATTTTTAGGGTGTACAATAGTGTTTTGAGATGTCAGCATTCTTTAAATTATCTCAGTTCAGCTAGTTAGCATATCTATCCTCTCACATAGTTAATACGTTTCTGTGTATGTGGTGACAGCACCTGAGATCTACTCTTGCAGCAAATGTCAAATACACAGTATTGTGAACTGTAGTCACTATTCTGTACATTAGGTCCCCAGCGGTTACTCACCTTATAACTGAAGGTGCGCCCCTTCCATGGGTATCTCCCCACTTTCCCTCTTCCTAGCCCATGGGAACCACGGTTCTACTGTTTCCATGGCTTTTTATTTTTTATTTTAATTTACTTCTTTAGATTTTACATACAATAGAGATCATGCAGTAATTGCCCTTCTGTATTCGGCTTATTTCACTTAGCATAATGTCTGCAAGGTTTATCAATATTGTTGTAGGTGAAAGAGTTTCATTTGTATTAAAGTTGAAACTATGTATCTCTCAGTTTATCTGTATCAGAGGAGTGCAGATGCCCTTGATGATCCTGATTTTATGTCTTTGTATATATACTCCCAATTGGGATTAGTGGTAGTTCTAGTTTAAAAATTTTAAGGAATCTCCATACTGTTTTTCATGATAGCTGCACCAATTGACATCCTCAGCAACAGTGTACAACTGTTCTCTTTTTCTACACCCTAACACATTTTATCTTTTGACTTTTTGATAATAGGCATCCAAACACCGTGGATAAGCTGATATCTCATCGTGATTTTGATTTTAATTACTCTGATAATTAGTGACGTTGAGCATTTTTTTATTTTATTTATTTATTTATTTATTTATTTATTTTATTTTTTAACAGTTTTCTCAAACATCATTTTATTCATTGTGCAATATGACATCCTAGGATATTCTATAATTTAAGAAAGTAAGTGCAAATTGCAGAATATTTAAACTGCTTCATTTTTTTAAATTTCTCTAGCTTTTATATTTTATTTTTATATACCTGCTGGCCATTTGTATATCTTTGGAAAAATTGCTATTTATATATTTTGCCCAATTATTAATCAAGAAATTGCTTTTAATTCTGCCGTGGGTTCTTTTTTGTATTGATTAGTATTACATATATTTTGGATAGTAACATATTATCCTGCATATGGTTTACAAATATTTTCTCCCATTTCCTATAATGCCTTTATATTTTGTTCTTTCCTTTATTGTGCAGAAAATTTTTACTTTGACATAGTTCCATTTGTTCATTTTTGCTTTGTTGACTGTGTTCTTGGTGTCATATCCAAAACATCATTGCCATGACCAGTGTCAAGGAGGTTTTTCCCCATTTTTTTGGGGGGGATTCATGATTTCAGTTCTTATGTTTAAGTCTTTATTTCATTTCAAATTCATTTTGTCATGATATGAGAGAAAGGTTCACTTTTTCTGTGCATAGCTAGTTTTTCCTACACCACTCCTTGATGTGTTTATCTTTTCTCCATTCTGTGGGATCGGTCGACTGTACCTTTGTGAGTTTATTTCTGGGTCCTCTTCTGTTCTATTGGTTTTTATGTAGGTACCATACTATATTGATGACTACAGCTTTGCAATATAGTTTGAAATCAGGAAGTGTGAGGCTTTCAGCCTTTTTGTTCTTCTCAGTATTTGGCTATTTGAGGTCTTTTGTGGTTCCATACTAATTTTAAAATTGTTGTTCTACATTTTTAATAAAATGGCATTAAAATTTTGATAGAAATTTAACTCTGCAGATCACTTTGTGTAGTATGGATATTTTAACAATATTATTTTTTAGAATCCATGAACACATATTTCCCATTTTGTATTCTTCATTTTCGTTCCTCAACATTTTATAGTTTTCAGTATGCAGATCTTTCATATTCTTTGTTAACTCATTCCTAAGTATTTCATTCTATTTTATAATATTGTAAATGGAACTATCTTTATTCCTGTTTCAGATTTTTTTTGTTACTGTAAAAAAATGCAACTGATGTTCATATGTTAATATTGCATCCTGAAAATTTACTGACTTGGTTAGTTATAACAGGCATTTTTTTTCTGGTAAAATGGTGGGTATTCTGAATTCTGGTTAAACTTTAAATTGATAGTTGCTATTATCATTTCAAAATTATTTAAAATATGACCAGATGGATTCCTGCTTTCATGAATTCAATGGAATTCAAATCTTCCCATTTAAAATAATTTTGTCTGGTTGACCTAGGCCCTGGGGATTGGGGGCACCCCGTGGGAGCCAGGAAATTCTCTTGGGGTGGGAGGGAGAAGACGTCAGAGATGGGGCTGAGCTGGGAAAGCAGAGAGGGTCTCCGGGGACAGGCGGGAGGAGAGAGGGTCATGTCGGAGACCCAGTGGGGAGAGAGAATGGGACAGAAAAGGAGGAAGGGTGAGAGTGAGCAACAGGACGGCTTTCCGGCGGCGCGGCAGGGAAATTTGCTGAAACTGCAGGCCCCGGGGAACATCGCGGGCAGGGTGGGAAGGAGTGGAGAGGACCCAGCAGACCCCAAGATCAGTGTGGAGAAAGGGACATTTCCCGGTTCCTTCACCTCTGCCCAGGATTCTGCACGCAGGCCCCCCCAGGGGCAGGGCAAGGGAGGAGGTGGCTCCTGGCGGGCTCGGAGAACTAAGGGGCGCACACCCGCTTCGCAGGTTGGGGGTGACTGGGGAAGCCTGAGACAGCTGCGGATCTCGCTGGCCCCGTGGGTGGGCTCGGGGGACGCATGAGGGGCCGAGCTCACGGGGCCAGCGCCGGGGCCTGCATGTGGCCCTGGAGGAATCTGCAAGCACCAGCCCGTGTAGCGGGCCTTCCAGGAGACCAGTGTGGACAGCGCCCTGGACACGCCCTTCCCAGCTGGAACATTTGTGAGGCTGGAATTTAAGCTCCGGCAGACAGAGAAGCGGCAGGAGGAAGGACTGGAAGAAACCCAAGTGCAAAGTCCAGCCCAAGGGGAGGAAGCAGAAATGGCTGACTTGCGTCAAACCGGGCTGTGAGGATAAGGTTCTGGGCAGGATGGTTCGCTGCCCTCCAGAGACGCAGACTCGGCGGGAGCCTGAGGAGCACCAGGAGACCCGGTGCAGCTGGGCGGAGCGGGCGGTGAGGACCCCACAGCTGCTGCTTCCCTGCACAGTTCGCCTTCTGCAAGGCCCGGCCCCCAGCCCAGCACTGAATCGCAGGACGCCCCCTGGAGCCCTGGCGGGGGCAACCAGTGGAAGACCCACCTCCCAGGGAGAGGACCCCACTGTATCCCCAGTTAATAAAACTGTTCTCTCGCCCCCCCCAAAAAATAAATTTGTCTGGTCTTTGAAAATGTGTATCCCCTGTCTACTGGTCAAAATGCTGCCCATTTAGCTATATGCCTAATTAGTCAAACTTTTTAATGAAGTTATTTAATATTCTTTTTTATTATTAAACAAAACAGTAAATTTGTTAATGATTTTAATATCATCTAATATAATTGAAAATATGTCAATTTGTCATTGCCAATGAATCTTTGTGTTATTTATTTTACTCTGTTACATATTCTGTCCATAAAGGTCTAAGTGGCTTAGAATCTTGCCTAACATTCTATGTGCTATGTACCAACTACTCTAATTCATCAAATTATCTTTCTATACCATTCTTAAAATACAATATTATTTTTTACTTATTTTTATTAAAATTTTTTGCCTAATCTAATTATTTATGAAAATTATGAGGTCTATTCAGTTTGTCCTCTTGATAAAAGACAAAGTTTTTTTTCTCTCTTTTTTTTTTTTTGAGACCAAGTCTCCCTCTGTTCCCCAGACTGGAGTGCAGTGACACAATCTCGGCTCACCACAACCTCCACTTCCCGGATTCAAGTGATTCTCCTGCCTCAGCCTCCCGAGTAGCTGGGAATATAGGCGTGCTCCACCATGCCCGGCTAATTTTTGTATTTGTAGTAGAGACGGGGTTTCACTATATTGGCTAGGCTGGTCTTGAACTCCTGACCATGTGATCCGCCCACCTCAGCCTCCCAAAGTGCTGGGATTATAGGCTTGAGCCACTGCACCAGGCCTTTTTTTTTTATCTCTTTATTAATACGTTAGAGAGTACAAATGCAGCTCCCTTACAGAAGCATGTTGCATAGTGATGAATTATGGGCTTTTGGTGTGACAATCATCTGAATGTTGTTTATTGTCCCAATTAGCTATTTTCTCATTCCTAAACCCTCTCGAACCTCCCATCTTTCTGAGTCTCCAGTGTCTATTTTTCCAGTCTCTATATCCAAGTGTATGCATAATTGAGTTCTCACTTACAAGTGAGAAAATACAGAATTTGATTTTCTGTTTCTGAATTTTTTGGCTTAAAATAATGGCCTCTGGTTTTATTCATGTTTTGCAAAAGACATGATTTTATTCTTCTTCATGGCTGAGTAGCATTCCATGGTATACTTGTATAGTACATTTTCTTTATTCGATTATTGACTGATAAATTTACATTGATTTCATATATTGGCTATTGTGAATAGTGCTGTGATAAACATGTGAGCATGGGTATTTTCTTTACGTAACAAATTATTTTCCTTTGGGTAGATACCAAGTAGTGGGAATGCTGAATCAAATGGAAGTTCTATTTTTAGTCTATTTTGAAATCTCCATACTGTTTTCCATAGAGGTTGTAGAAAGTTACTTTCCCACAAACAATGTATAAGTGTTCTCTTTTCTCTGTATCCTTGCCGATAGCTCATTTTTCTGCTTTTTAGTAATAGCCATTCCGCATGGTGTAAGTTGGTATCTCATTGTGGTTTTTAATTGGCATTTCTCTGATCATTGACAACGTTAAGCATCTTTTACATGCTTGTTGACCATTGACCATCATTGTCTTTTTTTTTTTTAATGTTCATGTTCTTTCCTTGCTTTTTAATGAGGTTACTTGTTTTATTTTTGTTGAGCTGTTTGAGTTCCTTGTATATTCTGAACATTAGATCTTTGTCACATGCAAAACTTGTAAACATTTATCTCATTCCATAGGTTTTCTGTTTACTGTGTTAATTAAAAAGCTCATTTTCAGGAGCTTTAGTTTAATTGAATTCCTTTTGTCTATTTTTGTTATTGTTACATCTGCTTTTGAGATCTTAGTCATAAATTCTTTGTCCAAGTCAATCTCTAGAAGAGTTTATCCTAGAGTTTCTTCTAGCATTTTTATAGTTTCAGGTCTTACATTTTAGTCCTTTAATCCATATTGAGTTGATTTTTGTATATGGTGGGACATAGGGGTCCCATTCCATACTTCTGCATATGGCAATAGAATTTTTCCAGCACAATTTGTTGAATAGGATGTCATTTCTCCAATGCATGTTTTTGTTGACTTTGTAAAAGATCAGTTGTTTGTATGTATGTGGCTGTATTTCTAGGTTCTCTATTCTGTACCATTGATCTATGTGTCAATTTATATCAGTACTGTGCTCTTTTGGTTACTAAAGCCTTCTAGCATAATTTTAAGTCAGGTAATGTAATATCTCCAGCTTTATTCTCTTTGCTTAGATTTTCTTTGGCTATTCAGGCTCTTTTTGTGGTTCCATGTGAATTTTAGTGTTTTTCTCTAATTAAAAAAAAAATTGTCATTTTGGTAGGAATTGCATTTAATATGTAGATTGCTTTGGGCAATAGAGTCATTTTAATGATCATAATTCTTCCAATACATGAGCATGGCATGTTTTTCTCATTTATGTCATGTACAATTTCTTTCATCAGTGTTTTGTAGTTTTCATTGTAGGGATCATTCATCTCTTTGACTAATTGTATTTCTAAGCATTTTACCTTTTTTGTAGCTATTGTAAAAGGAAGTGACTTTTTAATTCAGTTCTCAACTTGATTATCATTGGTGCATAAAAATGCTACCAATTTTTGTACATTGATTTTTGCATCCTGAAGCATTATTAAATTTATTTATCAAATCTAACATTTTTTTTGGTGGTCTTTAGAATTTCTGTGTATATGATATTATATAACCATCAAAAAGGGACAATTTGACTTTCTAATTATAACCACATAGATGCTCCCACCAAGACCAATAGACAGAGTCTCTGGGGAGGGCACAGGTGATGGTATTTCTTTAAGCTGGCAATGCGATTGTAGCTGGAAGCATGGGCTGAGAGCCACTTAGCTAAGCATTGCCTCTCAAGTCTTTCTTTCTTTCTTTCTTTCTTTCTTTCTTTCTTTCTTTCTTTCTTTCTTACTTTCTTTCTTTCTTCCTTTCCTTTCAACAGAGTTTTCACTCATTGTCCAGGCAAGAGTGCAGTGGCGCCATCTTGGCCCACTGAAACCTCCACCTCCCAGGTTTGAGTGATTCTGCAGTCTCAGCCACCTGAGTAGCTAGGATTACAGGCACCAGCCACCACACCTGGCTAATTTTTGTATGTTTTAGTAGAGACATGGTTTGGCCATGTTGCCCAGGCTGGTCTTGAACTCCTGACCTTAGGTGATCTGCCCACTTCGGCCTCCCAAAGTGTTGGGATTATAGGCATGAGTCACTGCGCCCGGCTGCCTCTCAAGTTTCAATGTGCATATGAATTATTTCCAATTCCAGGCTCTCTTAGTAAAGTGATTCCGCAGGTTTGGAAGGGGTCCATGAATTGGCTTCTTTAAAAAGTCTCCTCTTAATGCTGATGTTTCTTCTACTACATCCAATATAGTAGCACTCAGCTAGGAAAAGTAGGCACAGCACAGAGCTCCTGACACCCAACCCTCTTACCACAACACAAATACTTTTGGCCCAAAGTGGAAGCCACCAATCACCATTTCCAAACATGTCATTTTCTGCTGGCTCTTTGCAGTTTAGAAAGCCTAGAGAAGGCATCAATGTTTGAGTAAGTCTGCATTTGGAAAACATGTACACATGAGTTAATACAATGTTTATTGAGAACGTACTATGTGTTCAGAAGTCTGTTACAGAGCACTGTTCAGGAAACATTACATGATGTGAGTTAATCCTCATAGCACCCTGGGAGTTGGATGCTAAGTTTTCTGTAATTTTCAGGATTTAAATGAAGGGCCTAGCATTTCTATTTTTTCTTCCATTTTAAAAATTATTTACCTGAAAAATAAAATGTGCAGAATAAAATCTACATCGACAGATGAGCGGGATAGAGAAAAAAGGGTGAACTGCTCAGAGAGATGTTTTATATTTATATTTACCTTCTTGTGCCTTGTGGAGCAGCTACTGAATTTGCAGGAATGGAAAACAAGTTGCTAGGTGGGGTGTCTGTAGAAGCACTGGCTTCAATGAAAAAGAAATTATAGCCCGCAAATATAGAATTATTTTCTTCCATTTATCTGCTTTTCCATTTTAGGAAATTGTGGGCACCAGCTCAGTAGAGGCGGCAGGAGCCCCCACCTGAATATCTGGTCTCCTTTAATCAGTTCTGTGAGAGAAGATTCGAGGGTGAGGCCAGACCTGGATGAGGCCTTAGAAAAGGGTGGATCTGGGCAGGCCTGGAACAGAAAGTGGACCCCATGTTTGTGAAGTTCATGTTTGTGGAGTATTTCCAGTTCTGTCTTTCCTAAGCCTGCCCAACAGAGACTTCACTCTTAGAGCTTGTGTAATTTTATCTGTTTTAGCCACTTCCCTGTCAATTTTTATAACACACGATGACAAGAAACTTAAGCAAAACCCTTAGGGTTTTTTAGGACAATTATATGAGAAGCTAAAAACTTATTTTTACCAAGATAAAAGAAATAGACATAATCACAACAATAACAATAATTATTTTGTCCATGAATAGCCCTTCAGGTGGTGACATCGGAACTCAAGGAACAGCATAAGGGAAGTGGAGCAAATGCAGCCGAGGCCCCCTGTGCAGCTCCCTTCTCCCTTCCGACCACAGGATGCTGAATTCAGCCATCAATTCGTTTCCCTTCTGACCACAGGATGCTGAATTCAGCCATTAATCCATTTCCATTCCAATCACAGGATGCTGAATTCAGCCATTAATCCGTTTGCTCTAGATGAAATGTTTCTGTACAGTAGAAACCATGAATTCTTCATCTGTTTTTCTGATGGTCACGTGATGTAGTTTAGATGTCCCCTCCAAATCTCATATTGAATTTTAATCCCCAATGTGGCAGGTAGGGCCTGGGGAGGAGGTGGTTGAATCACCGGGTGAGTCCCTCATGGCTCTGTGCCGTCCTTGTGATAGTGAGTACTCGCGAGATCTGGTTGTTTAGAAGTGTGGCCCATCCCTCCCCCATCTTTCTTGTTCTACCATGTGAGATGCCTGCTTCTCTTTCACTATGATTGTAAGGTTCCCCAGGCCTTCCCAGAAGCAGACTCTGGTGCTGTGCTTGCTGCACAGCCTGCAGAACTATGAGACAATCAAACTCTTTTCTTATAAATAACCCAGTTTCAGGTTTTTTAAATAGCAATGCAAGAATAGCTTAATACGTCATATGAAAAGAAAGCAATTGATATATTTACCAGTTTGAGTCTCCAGACCTCTGCCTTGCTTCAACTCAAAGAACACGAAGGCAGCAACCCCCATCTACTGCTCCTGATCACGGGAGAATCTTCAGTTCATCTTAAAACATTTCAGTCAAAATCTTCGTGTTTTATGTAGAAGAATGAGGGTGTCTGAAAGAACGGGTCTCTTTATTTATTTTTATTTCTGAGACAGGGTCTCTTTCCCTGTCATTCTGGCTGGGGTACAGTGGCTCTCTGCAGCTTTGACATTCTGTGCTCCAGCAATTCTCCCACCTCAGCCTCCCAAGTAGCTGGGACCACACGTGCGCACTACCACAACCAGATAATATTTGTATTTTTGGCAGAGATTAAGTTTTTGCATGTTGAGCACGCTGGTCTTGGACTCCTGAGCTCAAGTGATCCTCCAGACTCTGCCTTTCAAAGTGCTGGAATTATGGGTGTGAGCCACCACACAGGGCAGATGGGTCTTAAATGATTTTAATCAGGGTACCTGAGCATGGAAGACATGACCTTAATTTTTTTCCTAATACAATATTTGACAGTTATATAACTATGACTTTTTTATTCCTGTGATTCTAAGGCTATGATAGTAAAATGCCTTGAAAACCTTTGGGAAAAAAGTGCTATATTGTGCTTGAAACCACCTTTTACGCTGAAAGCAAGTGCCATTTAGATACATCTGTTGAGAAGATATTTTCTCCTGCTGCATTTTAGCCAAACAGCTGTGTGTTTTGAAGTTGTTTTTTGATTTTTAACAGGGCAAGTGTATTTTCTAAGACCCCAAATTCAGGAGTGGCCATGGGGCAAATCACCACTGTACACATGGAATGCATGGGCATCAAACGCATTTCTCAACCCTAACCAGGGGTTGTTCCCCCTGGGTGCACACGGGAATCACCAGGGAGGCTTTTAAAACTACCTAAACTCAAAAGGCAATAGATAAATGAATTCAGAATCCCTTCAATGGGACCTGAGCCACAGTGCTGTTTAAAGTTCTCTGGGTGAATATGGGGTACAACCAAGCCCCCAAACTGCTGGTTTAAATCAGCCCTTCTGGTGAACTAGTGGCAAATGGTTTCCTGAAATGAACGGTTTAAATCAGACTCTTCTGGTGAACTAGTGGCAAATGGGTTCCTGAAATAAATGGAAAGATCTGCTGCTGCTGGGTTGTGGTCTTCTGATTTTACCTGCATTGCCTACTTTTCTTTGCCGAACTGACCTCTGCTGCACATTTTATTCCTGAATCAATCCAGTTCTACTCATACCAAATGAATAGTATGCACTAGGCGTCCTTGCATTGCTGAACCTCACTGTGGGGAGAGGACTTTGCTGAATAATAATTGCATCCTAAAAAAACTCAAAATACTGGACTCGAATGATCCTCCTGCCTTGGCCTCCCAAAGAGCTTAGAGTGTAGGCATGAGCCACCGTGCTTGGCCTATACCCTAAAAAATTAAAACTATCTTACTTACTAAATTGATGTAAACATGGGAAGACCTAGAAGGTCACCAAAGTGTTAGGACATAAGTAACTACCTTGGAATATTAATATCCATCTGATTATGCCCTGAGCAAACCTGTCCCACTTTAAAACAATACAAAACAGTGCTCTTATTCTGAGATATGAAGTGAAAATTTCGTGCAGATAGGCAATATTTAAATTTTATATATGTATAACATTCATACAGAAAGATGTATACAAAGAAATCATGTAAAGTTCAATGAATTATTACAAAATGAACACACATGTGTAACCTAGAAATAGAACCAGCTTCACTGATGTCCTAGCAACCACTTTCTCTCTCTTTTTTCTCCCCCAAAGTCACTAAGATCTTAAGAGCTTACATTGTAGATCAACTTTGTATTATCACACATGTTTTATTACAGAAAATTTAAAACACACAAAATAAAAGAAACAGTACAATAGGCCTGTTACCCAGGCTCAAGAACAACTAATGACATGTCAATTTTGTATTATCTGTACTTCAACTCATTTCGTACACAGACTTTATTATTTATTATTATTTTTTCTCATATAAAATATGTGCTCATTGAAGGTAAACTCTTGGCTGAGCAGAATGGCTTAAGCCTGTTTAATCCCATCACTTTGGAATGACAAGGCAGGAGGATCATTTGAGGTCAAGAATTTGAGAGCAGCCTGGGCAGCATAGTGAGACCACATCTTTATTAAATTTTTTTTTAAATTAATCAGGCTCAGTTCTACATGTCTGTAGTTCCAGCTACTTGGGATGTTGACATAGAAGGATCTCTTGATTCTACGAGTTTGAGGCTACAGTGAGTTGTGATTGTGCCACTACACATCAGCCTGGGTGACAGAGTGAGTCTCTGTCTCAAAAAAAAAATAAAGGTTCGACCTTAGTTAGCTTTTTACACATAAACACACCCATATAAACAATCCCTCTTGTAACAATAGAAGTACCAAATTAAAAATCATTAATGTGAACCCATTTTTAACTCAGACTTTATCTTTTAATGTTTCTTTTTTTTTTGAGGTAAGATGTAGGCAACATAACAAGACCTCACTGGGGCAAGAGAGTGAGACCTCATCTCTACAACAATTTTTTAAAAGTTAGTTAGGCATAGTGGTGCACACTTGTAGTCACAGCTATTTGGGAAGCTGACTTGGGAGGATCACTGGAGTCTGGGAGGTCAAGGCTGCAGTGAGCTGCGATTTCACCACTGCACTCCATCCAGAGGGTTAGAGTCAGGATCTGTCAAAAATAGGTACAATTTTAACTGCACGTGTTTGACACATCAACACATCCATATAAACAATCCCTCTCTTAAAAATAAAAGTACCCAATTTAAGAGTTATTAATATTCATGGGAATTACCTAGAAATTTTTTGTTTGTTTTGGTTTGGATTTTTATTGAAAGGGAACACCTAGAAATGTTATTTAAATTCTGGATTTTGATAAAAATAAGCCTGAGTTTTTTCTTTTTTTGAGACGCAGTTTTGCTCTGTTGCCCAGCTGGAGTGCAGTGGTGTGATCTTGGCTCACCAAAACCTCTGCCTCCTGGGTTCAAGCAATCCTCCTCCTCCTAAGTAGCTGGGATTACAGGCGTGAGCCACCATATTCAGTTAATTTTTTTTTTTTTTTGTATTTTTAGTACAGATGAGGTTTCCTTATGTTGGCTAGGCTAGCCTTGAACTCCTGACCTAAGGTGATACACCCGCCTTGGCCTCCCAAAATGCTGGGATTACAGGCATGAGCCACCGTGCCTGTAAGTAGCAGACCCCTCTTCATACCTTTTATAGAGTTATCCGAAAAGCAGTCATTTACACAAGAGCAGACAATTTTCCTAACTTTCAATTGAGTTTATATGTTAATATTGTTACAAAAATTCAATTTTCTTATAAAATTACCTGACCACATTTTATATGCTACATCATAATATATCAAAATTTATTTAGATGTAAAATAAATTTTATGATATCATAATATTATAATATATAATGATATCATATTATGATAAGTTCCATTTACATTCAGACTATTTCACTAGGCAGTGTGTGTCTACCAATTTTTGTTTTTTGGTTCCACTATTTGCACAGGCTGGGAAAACACAGACTCACCCAACACAGTCTCTTCCCCGTGTCTTTCTCCTCCTCAAGGAATCAGTTCATCAGTCAATCAAGTCATGTGGGACTGGAGGCTGAGTACTCCCTGACATAGAAGGTCTCATTCCTGCATGCTTTCCTCAGCAGAGGGGGAGAAAAGAAGGTCATTTTAGGGTACACTTGCTTGGACATAGACTAGGCTAGTTGGAGGGCTCTGACCAGCAGAGACAGACTTCGCCACAGTAGGAAGGGACGAGGCAGCTGTTCTGAAGCTGGAGCTCCACCACACCTTGTCCCGTCTCACTGAGGCAATTTTGAGAGGCTGCCCTGGAATATGGTGATGATGAGAAACAATGTGGGCTTTGACGGGATTCAGGTGGTGTCTGCGGTGTGAAGACAGGAGCTGAATGTTCAGAATCTAGGCTGTTTTTCTTGTGATCAGTTAGGTTACCTGTTTGGGACCAAGTCCATTTTTATTAGGGAGGCTGAATAAATTCCACAGAACACAATGGCCCTCCCAGGATGACTGAGGAAGGGTGAGAAAGGGGGAAACTTTTTCTACCTACACTTTTTGCTACCTCAGGAATCAGGAGCTGATTAGGTTAGCACTGACTCAACCTAATCAATTCAATGTTATTGCATTTGATCTAATTATGTTCCCCATTTTTAAGGTAGGAAGGGTCATTTCATTTGGTATTTATTTTTTCTCTGCACTTTTATTTCATCATGTGTGGATCTAATACAATCAACCATAATTTGACATTTGTTGTTTCCAAGCATTTAAGGAATTATAATATCTATGCATACAATGTTAACACCATGTATAATAAATTCTCTTTCTGTGCAAAATATATAACGTATGTCAATATAGGCATGTTTAATTGTGCATCTTGAAAGGTGAACAAGATCATAAATACTTCCAGGTAGGAACTGGGACAGAAATCGGAAGAAATGATTCCCTGATCTTCCGATCCCTGTGCTCCCGGTTCTTTGTTTTCTTGACACTATGACAGGATCCTGAAAATGTCTCCCTTAACTGTGTCTAGGTCCCCAGTAGAACTACAGCAAGAAAATTCTGATTTAGGCTCTAAGAAGCGGCAGGAATGAGAAAACTGTTCAGCCAATAAGAGTAAGCCACGCCCAGCCAAGGGACGTATAAAAGGCAGGTCTATCAGAATAACCCACACTCTGCCTTTGGACGTGTGAGAGAGTGCACCTTTCACTTGAGCTTCAACATGGGAAAGGGAAATGAAGACCCCGATCTCCACTGCTCCTCCATCCGATGCTCCACTGACCAGCCCCCTTTCCAACAGATCTCCTTTACAGAAAAGGGCTCAGATGAGAAGAAACCATTCAAAGGAAAAGGCAAGACCGCCTTCTCCCATTCCACTGAGAAGCACATACAAAGGCAAGGTAAGGCCTTGGGCTGCTCCTATGGAGGCTGGAAGGAGGGTTGGAATCAGGGATACTGAGCTATGTGTCTTTGGTAGGATTTTATTTTGAGATTGGGGATGGGAAATGGCTTAGTGCCCTCAGGTGACTTTGAGAAATGTATTCACTCATGACACTGGAAGAAGAACTTCCATGAAAGACTGATTCACAAACATGCATCAGAGATAGACTATGGGACTCTGCCTAGGAAGAGATGAGTCATCTTAACTTTCTTTTGCAGTAGAATCGGAGCCCAATCCAAACAAGGAGAATTCTGAAGAAACCAAGCTCACGTCCGGGAACAGCACTGCTGGATCAGGTGAGATTTGACTCTTTCAAGGTGAGAAAGGACAGAGCAGCAACACAGGCTCCCCTGGCAAGGAAACTGGGAGCTTCTTGGCAGCCAGTGCCATACAGATCCTGGACACTGGAGAACAGAAGAGAGCTGGGGTTTGGTGGTAACCTCAGCTCTTGTGTGGCCAGGATGGACTAGGAATTTCAGGGTGTTCAGCTGGAGGCACTTTCTCAAACTCTCATTGTCTTCACAGAACCAGAGTCCAGCTCATGTCGGGAAAACTGCAGGAAAAGAAAAATCAGTTCCAAAAACAGCTGCCAAGACAGAGCAGGTAGAATCTTGGTGTTTTTTGTTGTTGTTGTTGGTGGTGGTTTTTTTGTTTTTGGTTTGCCCCAAAAGGCAAATAATCAGGAAACTTTTAAACGAGGCTTGAGCGGAAAGGGAGTTACTTATTGACGAGTAAGTTTTTGAGATCTTAACACTCTGAGAATATCTGGGGACTCACAAGAGGTTCAGCCTCACTTCATTCCAGTGCTGAGATGGTCAGGAAGGAATGGGAGAGACAAGTGGGGTTCACCTGGGTGCACAGGGGGTTCTGGAAATGAGGGTCTGTGTAGACTGCTCTGGTGAGTCTCTCACATGCTTTCTTTGCAGGGAACCGTCCAGAAGAGGAGCGCAGCTTGATGTTGAAAAAGAAATCAAGATCCTCCACTGCTGTGCACAACAGTGAAATCCAGGAGACCTGTGATGCCCACCATAGGGGACGTTCCAGGGCTCGCACTGGGCACAGCAAGCGGCACAGATCTCGGTCCCTAGGAGTCCAAACACCGTCACTTCGAAAAAGCTTGGTGACCTCGGTGCGAGCTATGTCAGAGGCTGTTTATCAAGACCTAGCCCAGGTGTGGGCACAGCAGATCCATTCTCCACTGACCTGTGAGCAGCTGACACTGCTCACTCAGCTCCGGGGTCTTCTGTGTGCCCAGGTGCAGACCTTGTATTCCATGGCCACCCAGGCAGCTTATGTCTTCCCTGCAGAGGGCTGGCTTGTCCCAGCCACACTGCCTGGTCCTGGGGATTCAGCTCTGGAGAGAGAAGCCCAGCCCTTCCCTGGGCAGGAGATAACTGAGCCTGTCAGTGGATCAGATGAGGCTAAGCTGGGAGCACCCTGACCCTATTCAGCAGAGATGCAGCTCTGGGAATGAGAACAAGGACCTGCTTCTTCTCAGATTCTTCCAAATGACCAGCAGTGACAATTTTAGACACACTGTGTTAATAAATGACAGAACCTGAAGTCATAGGAAAGAAACTTGAGTGGTATACTCAGAATGGTGAGCCCTGCATTTTGCAGACTGCTAAGGCTATAGACAAATTTTATATTTCATGTTAGACATTTGATGACTTTTGGATGTCTGATGATAGTCATGCATTTCTATATAATCAGAAAAATATTAGAATGTAATCGTGAATTTGCATATTTTAGATTGTAGAAAAGTAAATATAAAATTATTTGCTCCTTTTTTTTTTGAGACAGTCTTGCTATGTTACCCAGGCTGGAGTGCAGTGGCAAAATCTCAGCTCACTGCAGCCTCTGCTTCCTGGGTTCAAACAATTCTCATGCCTCAGCCTCCCAAGTAGCTGGGACTACAGGAATGTACTGCCATGACTGGCTGATTTTTTTTTCTTGTATTGTTAGTAAAGACAGAGTTTTGTCACTTTGGCCAGGTTGGCCTCGAACTCAGGTGATCCGCCAGCCTCTGCCTCCCAACGTGCTGAGATTACAGGCATGAGCCCTCTTACCAAGAAATTGCTTCTCTTTTAATACAGAAAATATTGTAGGCTCTCCCTCTTCCAGCCTGAACCCATGGAGTACTAATATCCACAAACCATTAATAGCACTCCCTGTGAAAAAATGTTTATACATTTTTAGAGTTTGATATAATTACAGTAAAATTACTATGCAAGCTGTTTACTTTTAATATTTCTACATGAAATTTAAGTCAAGATATATTAAATGGTAAATGATTGTACTTATTTATCGAACTGCCTCATGTTTTTCATTTTAAAATCCTAAATTTATATTTTATTGTATTTTATACATTTCAATTGATTGTACTATATTGCAGGATATGGAGATTTCATTGCATATTACAATACAGTGTATTTTGTTATATTTGATGTATATTCTACTTGTATTTTGTACTGAGATCATACAATCTTTCATTATCTAAGTATATTAATTACTTGTTTGATTGCTTTATAATTTTCATTTTATGTAATGAAATAAACATTAATGTTGTTTGGAATTTTAAATTTCTTTCATATGGAATTTGTATTTAATAAAGATGTGAAAAGAGAATGTCTTATCTTCACTTCTGTGTCATCCTATCCCTGACCTCCCCACAGCCCACAGCTCTTGTCATAGTACAGGAATAGTGTTCTATCACTACAGGAAATGGGGCCAATTCAATGGTAATAGACAGATATAAATCGGAGATATAGAGATTTTATTCTCCACCACTGCAAGAGAAAAGAGTCACAGTAATGTGAGTCACACAATTTTTGGGTTGACACTGCTTATGTGTTATGCTTACACTATGCTGTAGAATAACTCTGAAATAAGTTATGTCTATTAAACAAATGCACATACATAAATAACGTGTCTAAATAACAATGTACATATCTTAATGAAAATGAATTTTATTGCTAAAAAATGTTAACACACAGATACACACAATGGGGTCATACAATGTTGAAAAATAGAGATGGGGAGAGGAAAAGAGACAGAGAGAAAGGGAGGAATGGAGCGAGAAAAGGACAGATGGACAGAGGGACAGTGGAAAGGAGAAAGTGGGGAGAGGGGGAGGAAGGGAGGTAGGGAGGGAGGAGGGAGGAAAGGAAGGACAGAGGGAGAAAGGGAACAAGAGACAGAGAGAGGAAGGCAGAGAGAAAAGCGGTCTTCTGCCTCCAGGACCAGCAGGACCTCGCACTCCGGGAAAATATTGGGTGCCCAGTGCAGGCTGGGTGCTCCGCTGACAGCCGAGTTGGCCTGCGGGGCGCTCACCAGCCCTTCAGATCGCCAGCCTGGGTCACCTCATCCCAGAGCGATTCAGACGAATTCCGCCTCCCAAGGAATAATCAAATTGCCCAGAGAGCACTGAGTGGAGACTCGGGTGATTGTCCGTTTTTCATCCACATGGTTCACAGATGACATAGCCCCACGCTGAGCCTGCAACAGAGCAGTCACACTCAGGCAGAGTGAACCATGATTGCGGGTTCCACGTTCCTTTGCCCTCTGCAAGGGGGGCCTGTTGCTCACGTGTCTCCAGCCCCCGAAAGCGTGACCATGTTGACTGTTTCCCGAGCTCTGTGGGGACACAGAAACCTCCAGCGAAGCGTGGAAAAGCAGCACCGTGACATCACTCCCCTTTCCAGTTTCCAAACGGGCCACAGTGGAGACTCCCCTTGTTGCAGGAAACAGGAATCCGTGGTCAGGCCGTGATGCACCGGACGTTTATTTTCTCAGTAGTTTCGCTCTCGTTTTCTACGTGAAAATGAAGGAGATACACACCCCTGAGTGTGTGAGACTATCACGGCAACGGCGACACCCACAGGCATTGCCGCCTTCCCGGAGAGGGCCTGGAAAACTCAAGACTGTCATGGAGGTTCAGTTCCACACTCCACTCTTCAGGGTGGTTTTTCCCTGAAAACTGTGCGAGTCAAGACAGCTGCTTCCAGTTTCCATAGAATTACTGGAGAACCTCAGAGAGCCAGCCCCCGAAGCCCCTCTTTCCCCTCCAATCTGGCCCTACACCCACCCACCTCACAAGGCCCTGGTCCCTGAAGTTTTCTGCTTCAAAGGGCGGGCTACCCCAGGACCATGGGCCCCGAGCTCATGAATGTTCATAACGGGGTGGAGGTGGTAGGTCTTTCTAAGGGCCTCAGGGCTGGACCTGCGTGCAGTGCACAGGCCGGCTGAGATGCACAGGAGCCCGCCGGCCTCTCTCTGCCCGTGTCCGTCTGTGAAATTCCGACCAGGGCTCCCCGCGATGGCTCTCCCGACACCTTAGGACAGCACCCTCCCCGCGGAAGCCCGAGGACGGGGAAGGAGACTCGCTTGGACCCCAGCCAAAGCCAGGCCCTGCGAGCCTGCTTTCAGCGGAACCCATACCCAGGCATCGCCACCAGAGAACGGCTGGCTCAGGTCATAGGCATTCCGGAGCCCAGGGTCCAGATTTGGTTTCAGAATGGGAGGTCACGCCAGCTGAGGCAGCACCAGCGGGAATCTTGGCCCTGGCCCTGGAGACGCGGCCACAAGAAGGCAGGCGAAAGCGGACCACCGTCACCCGATCCCAGACCGCCCTGCTGGTCCAAGTCTTTGAGAACGATCGCTTTCCAGGCATGGCCACCAGGGAAAAACTGGCCAGAGAGACGGGCCTCCCGGAGTCCAGGATTCACATCTGGTTTCAGAATCGAAGGGCCAGGCACCCGGGACAGGGTGGCAGGGCGCCCGCGCACACAGGCGGCCTGTGCAACTCGGCCCCCGGCGGGTGTCACCCTGCTCCCTGTTCGGTCGCCTTCGCCCCACACTGGGGCGCGAGGAACGGGGCTCCCCTCACCCCACATGTCCTGCGCTCCTGGGGCTCTCCCACAGGGGGCTTTCATGAGCCAGGGAGCAAGGGCCATGCACCTGCTCCAGCCTAGCCAGGCTGCGCCGGCAGAAGGGATCTCCCAACCTGCCCCGGCAGGCGGGGATTTTGTCTACGCCGCCCTGGCTCCTCTGGAAGGGGCGCTCTCCCTCCCTCAGACTCCTCGGTGGCCTCCGCACCCGAGCAAATGCCGGGAGGACCGGGACCCGCAGCGCGACGGCCTGCCGGGCCCTTGCGCGGTGGGACAGCCAGGGCCGGCTCAAGCTGGGCCACAGGGCCAAGGTGTGCTTGCGCCACCCATGTCCCAGCGGAGTCCGTGGTGGGGCTTCAGCCCCAGGTCGCCGGGGCGGTGTGGGAACCCAAAGACGGGACACCTCCACCTCCGAAGCTCGCGACCCTGGAGGTCTCCGCATCAAGCACAGATGCAAGCCATCCAGGCGCCCTCCCAAGCATTCCAGGAACCTGGGCGCTCATCTGCTCTCACCTCCAGGCTGTTAGATGAGTTCCTGGCGACCCCAGAGTTTCAGCAAAAGTCACAACCTTTCCTAGATCTGGCGCCACTGGAGGAGCTGAAGGACGTAGAAGAGGCCGCTCCTCTGGAACTACTCCTTGGCCAGGAGGAACACCGGGCTCTGCTGGAGGAGCTTTAGGACGCGGGGTTGGGGCGGGGTGGGGGCAGGGCGGCGTCCTCTCTTTCGCGGTGAACCTCTGACTCGGTATGGAGAGATGTGTCTTCTCTTCCAGCTGACCTGTCTAGGATCCCTGAGTTCCAGGTCCAGCGAGAGACTCCACACAGAGAGGGCTGTCATTCTTTCCTGAGCATCCCGGGGATCCCAGGGCCTGCCCAGGTACCGAGAAGTGGACTGTCTACTGCTCATGCGCGGGTTTGCAGGTAGCAGCCTAGGTTTTCTAACCAGCTCAGGCGGAGCTCTCATCCCTTTTTCCCCCGCGTTCTTCAGTCGGGTTGGTGGAGACCGCAGTCTGCAAAACACTGGGCCGGGGCAGAAGCCAGGCCAGTTCTCCTTTCCGCGGCTCGACTCCTCTGCCTCTTTGCTCACCATCACTTGCCAACCCGTGTTCCACCAGCCTCCTCGTCAGCACCATGGAGTGCTTTGCAACTAAATGTAGACCCGAGACCTCGCACAAACCGGGGTGCTGCCCTTTCCAGGCAAGAGGGAAGGCAGGCAGAGATGAGGACAGGAACGGAGACAGAGTGGGACGGAAGGATGGAGCTAGGAAAAGATGGATGGACTGAGAGACCCTGGAAGGGAGAGAACGTGGGAGGGGGGGAGAAAGGGAGGAAAAAACCGGGGGAGGGAGGGAAGAACAGAGGGAAGGATGGACCGAGGGACAAAAGGAGCAAGAAACAGATAAAGAAAGGCAGAGAGAAGAACGCTCTTCTGCCTCCAGAACCAACAGGACCCAGCACTCCGGGAAAATGCTGGGTGCCCAGTGTGGGCTAAGTGCTGGGCCCACAGCCCCGTTGGCTGGCGGGGCGCTCAGCGGCCCTCCAGATCGCCAGCCTGGATTACTTCATCCCGGAGCGATTCAGAGGAATTCCGTTTCCGAAGGAATGAGCGAATTCCCCAGAGAGCAATGAGCCGAGACTCACGTGGTTGTCTGTTTTTCATCCACATGGTTCACAGATGACTTATCCCCACGTTGAGCCCTGCAACAGAGCGCGAGGCGGATAGTCACATCCACACAGAGTCACACTCAGGCCAACTAAAGCATGATTCTGGATTCCACGTTTCTTTGCCCTCTGCAGAGGTGCCTGTTGCTCAAATCTCTGCCCCCACCCCCCGAGACCGTGACCATGTTGACTGTTTATTTCCCGAGCTCTGTGGGGACCCAGAAACTTTCAGGGATGCGTGGAAGACCAGCATCATGTCGGTGCTCCTTTCCAGTTTCAAACAGGCTATATTGGAGACTCCCCGTTTTACAGGAAACAGGAATCCAACGTCAGGCCGTGATGCACGGGACGTTTCTTTTTTCTGTGGTTTCGCTGTCGTTGTCTACATGAAAATGAACGTGATCCACACACCTGCATGTGTGAGACTATCACGGCAACTGTGACACCCACGCGCTGGCAATAGAGTTGGCAGCCTGATCCCGGGACAAAGGTACTGAGGGACAGCCAGACACACCCCACCACAACCACTAGCAAACCCATTCCCAAACACACAGACACACACGGGCGCACGCGCGGGAACACAAGCATACACACAGACACACAAAGACACAGACAGCTTGAAGAAGAGCAAGGGACAGAGGGATGGAAAGATAGAAATGGAAGGAGAGAGAGAGGGGCCCCTTTGGCCAGGGTAGGGTGGAGGGTACCTGGGCGGGGCTAGAGCAGGGGGGCAGGGCCGCCCACGTGGGAAAACCAAGGGAGCTCTGAGACGTGTTTTTACTTGGATTGGTTGGTTGGTTTGGGGGTGCGTTTCATAGCGTCATTCCTTTGCTGGCTCCTCCCTGTCCTCTTGGTGCTGTGGGCTCTGAAATTTGTCGAGTGCGCCTGTCCTTGTGGCGGGAGCAGTGGCACCGAGCGTGCCCATGGGCCGTGGCTTGTGTTTCTCTCGTGTTCGTAGTGGTATGGCCATAGACAATTGCAGTGGTGCCTGGCTGGTACAAGACCCCGGTCCAGCTACGCCCGCCTGATTCCAGGCGTCACCACCAACCCCGGGCCGCTAGGCTGGGATCAGGCACCCCAGAGCCGCTTGCCCGAGGCCCGGCTGCTCTCCCCCTCTATAAGCCCAAGCACCACCAGTTGCCGCACTGCGCTTTCCGCTGGCCTCCCAGAGAGTCCCGCTGTCACCAGCGGCCAGACCATGCACGGGACCGCCGAGGCACCAGAGGCCTCCATGCCCTGCCAGGGGTCTGGACTCTCCAGGAGGCCTCCCTTTAGCTGACACTCCAGGCCTTCCCCTGGTTCTCGAGCTTTGGAGCTTCCAACACTTGGGGCCTACTCAGGACGGGGTGTGCTCCCAGGCATCAGGGCCCATGGCCCATGGTCCTGGGATCCCCTCTGGTCCTCTGCCTTGCCTCAGAAAATTTATTTTGGATTCTTTCCCGCCCCTCCTGCAAGGCCCCCTCTTGCCCCACACACCCAGAGAAGCCAGGGCTGCCCAGGGATGAACAGCGGGCCCAGCCCCGTGGGCCCTTTTTCTCAAAATGCCTACAACATTGTCGCTTGTCCCAAGGAAGACCTGGCCTGTGGCCAACGGGGCAGGAAGGCCCTGCTTTTTCCCAGGCTGGCACTACAGCCCTGGAAGCCTGATCCTGGGAAAGAGGGGCTGAGGGACACCCAGACACACCCCACCACCACCATGAGCAAACCCACCCCCCACACACAAAAAGATACACACGGGCGCGTGCACGTGCGCCGGCACACACGCACACGGACACGCACGGACACACACACAAAGACACAGCTCGAAGAACAGCAAGGGAGAGAGGGATGAAGAGATAGAAACAAAGGGTGAAACAGAGACAGAGATAGAGACAGAGAGGGTGGGGAGAGACTGAGAGAAGGTGACAGAAGAGCCAGAGGTGGAGGGGGAAGAAAAGAAAGAGAGAGGGTGAGGGAGCTGGAGAGCGAGTGCCACAGAGCCTTGCAGAGGGAGGCTCTGCTCTGGTAGACAGGGCCCCTTTGAGCAGGCCGGGGTGCGGTGGAGGGTGCTTGGGCTGGGCCAGAACAGGGGGGCAGGGCCATCCAAGCCAGAGGACTAACCAAGCCCTGAGAGGTGTTTACTCTTGGATTGGTTGGTTACTTTAGGGGTGCGTTTCGTAGGGTCCTTCCTTTGTTTGGTCCTTTCTGTCTTCTTGATGCGGTAGGCTCCGAGATTTGTAGAGTGCGCCTGTCCATCTGGTGGGAGCCATAACGCCGAGCGTGCTCACAGGGCACAAGACCTGGGTCTCTCTCGTGTCCCCGAGAATGGATTTTACACGAAGTCGGTGGCAATGAAAATCCAAGTGCACAGGGACGGTTTTCCTGGTGGCTGACGAAGGCAATGTCCTTCCCCGGTGGAAAGCAGCCCATGGAAAAGTTGGAGTAGAGTCAGGGGGTAGTTGGGAAGCACGGCGACAAATGGGGGAAAGAGGGAGGGAGCGGGGAGCCAAAAGCCTTCAGCACTCAGTACTCCCAAGGGGTCTCGCATCTCAAGTACTAGCCAGGCCCGCCTCTGCTTAGCTTCCAAGATCAGTCAAGATCCCGTGAGTTCAGGGTGGTGTGGCCATAAAGGCCGGCAGTGGCGCCCGGCTACCACAAGAGCCCGTCCCAGTCATGTCTGCTGGACTCCAGGAGTCACCGCCACCTCGAGGCCGCGGGCCTCAGATCCAGGGCCCCAGAGCCGCTCCCCCGCGGCCGGGCTGCTCTTCCATTGAAGGCCCCAGCACCGCCGGCCGCCGCGCTGCGCCTTCCGCCGGCCTCCCAGAGCCACCCCCCTCGCCTGCGGCCAGACCACGCGCCGCCCTGCTGCAGCGCGGGAGAGCCACAGGCCTCAGTTCCCTGCCCAGGCTCCAGGCACAACAGGCAGCCTCCCTTTTTGCAGAGGCTACAGGCCTTCCCCGGCTCGGGAGCTCCCAAGCTTCCAACACATCGGGCCCGCTCAGGACGGGGTGTGCTCTAAGGCGTCAGGGCCCAGGGCCAGCGGTTCTGGGATCCCCTCTGGTCCTCCGCCTTGCCGCGGAGAAATTGTTTTGGATCCCTCACCGCCCCTCCTGCAAGGCTCCCTCTTGCCCCACACATCCAGAGTCGTCAGGGCTGCCCAGGGGCAAACAGCTGGCCCAGCACCTCGGGCCCTTTTTCTCACAACGCCCACACCATTGTCGCTTGTCCCAAAGAGGACCCGCCCCGTTGGCCAAGGCCCTGCTTTTCCCCACGCTGGCACTAGAGCCCCGGCAGCCTGATCCCGGGAGAGAGGGGCTGACGGGACACCCAGACACACCCCACCACCACCACGAGCAAACCCACCCCGACACACACAGATACACACGGGAGCACGCGCGTGGGCACACACACATGGACACACACAGAGACACACACGGGCACACACACACGGACACACACAGACACAGACAAAGATAGCTTGAAGTAAGGGAGGAGACCACCCCTCATATTGTCTTATGCCCAATTTCTGCGCACTGAGACTATCACAGCAACTGTGACACCCATGCGCTGGCAATAGAGTTGGCAGCCTGATCCCAGGACAAAGGTACTGATGGACATCCAGACACACCCCACCACAATCACGAGCAAACCCATTCCCAGACACACATGGGTGCACCCCTTTTAGTAAAAACTAAAAGACAGAAATGAAATCCGCAGGCAGACAGCTCGGTGCCACACCCTGCACCTAGTAGTTAAAGATCTACCCCTGACCTAATCGGTTATGTTATCTATAGATTACAGACGTTGTATAGAAAAGCACTGTGAAAATCCCTGTCCTGTTTTGTTCTGATCTAATTACCGCTGCATGCAGCTCCCAGTCAGTACCCTCTGCTTCCTCAATGGATCACGACCCTGTCACGCAGACCCCCTTAGAGTTGTAAGCCCTTAAGAGGGACAGGAATTACTCAGTCCGGGAGCTCGGTTTTTGGAGACGTGAGTCTACCCATGATCCCAGCTGAATAAAGCCCTTCCTTCTACAACTCGGTGTCTGAGGGGTTTCATCTGCACCTCCTCCTGCTACAGAAGGAGAGCAAGGGAGAGAAGAATGGAGAGATAGAACCAGAGGGAGAGAGAGAGACAGACAGTGGGGGAGGAGAGAGAGAGAAGAAAAGAGGGAAAGAGAGCAGGACAGAAGAGCGAGAGGTGGAGGGGGAAGTAGAGAAAGGGAGAGGGTGAGGGAGTTGTAGAGCGAGAGCGACAGAGCCTTGGAGAGGGAGGCTCTGCTCAGGTAGACAGGGCTCCTCTGAGCAGGCTGGGGTGGGGTGGAGGGTGCTTAGGCCGGGCTAGAACAGGGGGTCAGGGTCCCCCATGCGGGAAAACCAACGGAGCCCTGAGACGTGTTTTATTTTCTTGGATTTGTTTGTTGCTTTGGGGGTGCGTTTCATAAGGTCCTTCCTTTGTTTGCTTCTTTCTGTCTTCTTGGTGCGGTGGGCCCCCAGATTTGTAGAGTGCACCCATCCATCTGCGGAGCGCTGTGGCTCTGAGCCTGTCCATGGGGCCAGGCCTGGGTCTCTCTCGTGTCCTCGGGACTGGAGTTTACACGAAGTCGGTGGCAAAGTGCACAGGGACGGATTTCCTCATGGCTGGCGAAGGCAATGTCCTTCCCCCGGGTAAAGCAGCCCACGGGTTCTGGAGCGGAGGTCTTGGCTGGCATCTGTGGGACCCCCTGTCCCTGCCCGCCCCTTCCCCCGGCTTGGATGGGTGCGGCGGCGCTGGATGAATGATGGAATTGCCTGGGCGTCCGGGGAGCGTGAAAGACACCCGGAACCTCAGGGAACCCGCGCCTGCGCCCTCGAGGTCGCTCCCGTCCGCCTGGGTTGGAGCTGGGCCCCTGGTGGGGCTGTGGCGAGTCGGAAGAGGTGGGATGCTGCTGCCTGGTGGTGCTGCAGTGGCGGATCTTCAGGGGGAGGCCCTGGGCTTTGGCTGGGGCGCAGGGGTGGACAAGGTGGATGGAGAGGCGGCGGTTGGGAAGCACGGACACAAAAGGGGGAAAGCGGGAGGGAGCCGGAAGCCAAAAGCCTATGGTACCCGCTATTCCCAGGAGCAATCCATCCAAGTACTAACCAGGCCCGACCCTGCTTAGCTTCACGAGATCAGAGAAGATGGGGCACGTTCAGGATGGTGTGGCCTAGACGCCCGCACCTCTGCCTGGCTGCCCCAAGAGCCCGGCCCAGCCACGCCCGCCCGACTCCAGGCGTCACCGCCACCCCGGGGCAGCGGGGCTCGGATCCGGGACCCCCAGGGCCGCTCGCCCGTGCCCCCGGGCAGCTGTCTCCCTCTACGGCCCAGCACCGCCCGCCTCCCAGAGCATCCCGCCATCGCCGGCGGCCAGGCCTCGCTCAGGACCAATGTGGCGCCGCCCTGCTGTTGCTGGGGGGCGCTGGAGGCCTCCGTCCCCTGCCCAGGATTCCGGCTCTCGGGGCGGCCTCCCTTCCACCCACTCTCCTGGCCTTCCCCGGGCTCCCGAGCTCCGGAGTTTCCACCACATCGGCCGGCTCAGGACGGGTGTGCTCATCCCTTCACTTTTTAACTTTTTGTTGTTTCTTTTTATATTTTATTGTGCTATGTCTTGAAATGTTGTTGTAACTATTACTTTTGATTGGATATTATTTAGTATTCCTACTTTGAATAAGAGTAGTTTGTACACCACACAGCTACAGTGTTATAATATTCTGTTTTGTTTTGTATCCTATTAGCAGTGAGGATTTTTTTTTACCTTCAGGTCATCATTTATTGCTCGTTAATGTCCTTTTCTTCCTGACTGAAGTACTCTCTAGCATTCCTTTAGGACAGACATGGTATTCATAAAATACTTCAGCTTTTGTTTGTCTGGAAAAGTCAGTATTTCTTCTTTTTATTTGAGGAAACTTTTTCACTGTATCTGCTATTCTAAGGTAAAAGTTTTTTTTTTTCCTTTAGTACTTTAAATATTTATTGCTTCTCTCCCCTGGCCGGTAGAGTTTCCACTGTAAAGTCTGCTGCCAGAGGTGTTGGAGCTCTCCCGTATGTTGTCTGTTTCTTTTCTCTTTCTTCCTTTAGAACTTTTCTTTATCTTTGACTTTTGGAAGATCTATTGAATGCTTTGAAGTAGTCTTTTTTGGGTTAAATCTGCTTAATGTCCTATAACATTTTTTGTAGTTAGATATGGATATCTTTCTCTAGGTTTGGAAAGTTTTCTGTTATTATCCCTTCGAATAAATTTTTCTACCCCTGCCTCTTTCTCTACATCTTCTTTAAAACCGGTAACTCTTAGATCTGTCTTTGTGAGGCTATTTTTCTAGATCCTGTAGGCATGTTTTTTTATTATTTTTCTTTTGTCTCTTCTATGTATTTTCAAATACCCTGTCTTCAAGCTCACTATTTCTTCTGCTTGATCCATTCTGCTATTAAATGGCTCTAATGCATTTTTCAGCATGCCAATTGCATTTTTCAGCTCCAGAATTTCTGCTTAATTTGTTGTAACTATTTCAATCTCTTTGTTGAGTTTAGCTGATAAAATTTGGAATTTATTTACTTTGTTATCTTAAATTTCTTTCATTTTTTTTTAATACAGCTATGTTGAATTCTGTGTCTGAAAGGTTACATATCTCTTTTTCTCCAGGATTTGTCCCCGGTGCCTTATTTAGTTCACTTGGTGAGGTCATGTTTTCCTGGATGGTGTTGATGCTAGTAGATGTTCTTCAGTGTCTGGACATTAAAATCTTGGGCATGCAGCACCATATGAGAGGTTTAAAAAATAAAATTAAAGAGAAAAGGTGAATATTTATTGTATTCTTCACTGTCTGGGCTTATTTGTAGCTGTCTTTCTTGGGAAGACTTTTCACATATTTGAAAAGACTTGGGTGTTGCGATCTAAGCCATATCTGCTTTATGGGTACCTTGTACCCAATAATGCTGTAATTCTTCTAGACTCAGAGAAGTACCATCTTGACAGCCTTCAACAAGATCCAGGAGAATTTTCTGGATTACTAGCCAGAAACTCTTGTTCTCTACCGTTATTTTCTCTCAAAGATACAGAGCCTTTCTCTCTGTTCTAAGCCACATAAAGCTGGGAGAAAAAAGACACAAGCACCCCTGGCCACCACCGCTATGACTGCCCTGGATCAGACCTGAAGCTAGCACAGCACCAGGTTTTGCTCAAGTCCTGCTACCTGCACTTTCTGACGACTGCCTATTGCCTATGTTCACTCAAGGCCTTTGGTCTCTACAATTAGTAGGTGGCAAAGCCAGCCAGCCCTGTGTTCTTTCCTTTAGGGCAGTGAGTGCCCTCAGCCCCTGGCTGGGTCCAGAAATGCCATTCAGAAGTCAAGGAGTAGAGTCAAAAATTTTAGAAGTCCACTTGACATTCAATTGCATTGCAGCTGATCTGGCACTCAAACCACAAGACATAGTCCTTCCTATTCCTCCCTTCCTTTCCTAAAGGCAGAGTAGCCACCACCACCTCAGGCCACAATGAGTACTGCCAGGCCACAATGAGTACTGGATGCTGCCTGGCCTGGGACTTGCCATTTTCAGGGCAATGGGCTCCCTACTGGCCCTGGGCAACTTCATAAATGCCAACCAAGAATCAAGTCCTAGAATCAGGGATTCCAAAAGCTCGCTTGGGGCTCTACCCACCTCTGGCCTTGCTGATACCTCAGGGGCAAGACAAAGTCCCCTTTAATTTTCCCTCTACTTTTCCCAAGAAGAAGGAGTTTTGCCTTTTAGCCACCACAGCTAGTAATGTGCTGAATTCACCCAAATCTAGCAAGTCTATGAGGGTCATCCAAGGCCCTTGATCTAGTACTGGGTTTGGCTGCTGGTTATTCAGAGCCCAAAGGTTTTCAAGTTTGCAGGCGATAAATCCTGCCAGCACATGTTTTTTTTCTTCAAGGCGGCAGGTTTCCTTCTGGCCCAGGGTGTGTCTAGTAATGTCTAGGAGCCAGAGACTGGAAAGGAGGCCCCAGGATTCTGACCAGTGCACTATCTTGCTGTGGCTGAGCTGGTGTCCAGGATGAAAGACAAAGTACTCCCTATTCTTTTCCCTCCTCTCCTCAAGCAGAAGAATGGGGTCCCTTTTGGAGCCATGAGCTGTGCAGTCTGGTGTTAGGGGAGTGATAACGCCAAAACTGCTTTGGCTGCCCCAGCTGGTGTCTCAGTATGTTGCATGCCGTCCCCACCCCAGTCCTCTGTCCCTGGGCCCAGTTCAGCCCTAGGCCTCACCTAAGAGTTGCAGTCCTGATGGCCTAGGCTGCCTTTCAAGTTTTCTTAAACACACAGAGTGCGGGAGCCTTTAGTTGCCAGGTTTCCAAACACTCAAGTTCCAACCACTGGAATCTGATTCTCCTCTGGCTAGGGCTGGTTTAATTGATCCCTCTGTGGATGGGCATTAACTGCATTTGGTATGGTTTTCCTTTCTGCTCTAACAGGACAGCACTGAGTTCAATGCCTCACAATTGCTGTGTTCTCCCTCTGGCAGAACCCAGAGTTGATCTCTGCACCATGCCATCACTGCTGGGGATGAGGAAACGGTGATTTCAGGACTGTTTTTTCTCCCTCTTCAGTGCCTCTTTCAGTGATATGAGGTTAAAACCATGTACTCTGAGTACTCACCTGATTTTTGGTTCTTATGAATGTATTTTCTATGTGGATATTGATAGTTGTTCATCTGGTGTCCTTGCAGGAGGGACAATCAGTGGAGCCTTCTTTCTGCCATCTTGCTTTACTCTCACGCCCAAGAATCAGAATGCAGAACTTTTAATAAGAAAAGCTTTCAGAACTCAGGAAGGACAAGGAAGACATTCTGGTTCTCCATGCTTAACATTGGACTGTTTCTTCAACTTAGGTGCATAGCACTGACTAATCAGTGATTATCATAGATAATTTGACTTGGACTATGCAGTTCATTCAAATTCTTTATCTAGACAATTTAAGTACTGGCTGATTTGGCATGAAAATCTGGCAAGGTATTTTCTTGGTATTCAATTGATTTTTATTCTGCTTGGGTTAGCCGTTTTATTAACCAGTCGGTCTCTTCATTAAAGTTCTGGGAATTCTTACCCAGTTCAAATAATAGAATTCTAAAGTTCTCAAAACCCTGTATTCAAGAGTTCTTCTCTGGCCTTCTCCATCCTTTCATGAACCTCCTTAAAGATACAATCTTCCAGGATTTTGCAAGATTGTAAAGTTTTCAGAAACTACCTCAGAATTAAGCAATTTACTGTGGAAATGACTTTAAACTATCATAGTTAGACATAACTGGCAAGATAATTGTATTATTTACAGGCATGAGCCACCACACCCAGCCTCTAAAGTTCATTTAATAAAACTTTATAAATAAATAAATTTATCAAATATTGTCATCCTTTAATCCCAGATTTTTGTGAACCTATGCTTTGCATTTTCCCCAAACTTTCTATATTTATCTATTTTTATCTAGTTTTTTTTACTTCTTCAATTTGAAATCTTTAAGTAACTTCAAACCAAAAAAAATTAAAACACATTTTTATGTCTTTATAAGTTTTATCATCAAAAGCATATGTTCACAAGCCTGTAATCCCAGCAGTTTGGGAGGCCGAGGCAGGCGCATCACTTGAGGTCAGGGGTTCGAGATCAGCCTGGCCAACATGGTGAAACTCCGTCTCTACTAAAAATACAAAAATTAGTTGGGTGTGGTTGCGAGCACCTGTAATCCCAGCTACTTGGGAGGCTGAGGCAGGTGAATCGCTTGAATCAGGGAGGCAGAGGTTGCAGTGAGCTGAGATCATGCTACTGCATGCCAGCCTGGGCAACAGAACAAGACTCATTCTCAAAAAAGAAAAAAAAAAGCATATCTTGCTTTTTATACACTCTGTATGCAGAATTGTTTCTCTCATATCTAGTAATTAAGTCTTAGGAGCCCCAATTTTCAGTGAAAACCCTAAAAAGTGATTTTCAACTGTCTTTTATCAGTATTTTTAGATAAAAACCATTTTATAACTTTTAAGAAATATGGTTCTTCAAATTACTGTTTATTAACAGAACTAAAGATATTTAGGTTTTCTATACCATATACAAGTAACATGTCATGGTATATAGACCTAAACTAATTTTTAATGGTTAATATTTCACTATTTTATCTTACAAATGACTCAAGATATTTTATGGTTATGTATTTCTTAATTTAACATGGCTTTAAGATTTTAAATTACTGAACATAATTTTGAAACTATGACACAGGTAGCATCCCTAATGTCTTCCCTCAGTAATTCTAGGTCCCAAGTAGCCACATGGCACCCAGGAAAACTATAAAGATCAAGGCCTGCCTGAATCCATTAGGACTAAAGACAGAGCTGTGAAGGCTGTAACTGGAGGATCCAACCCCGCCTAAAAGACAGGAGGCAAAACAGGAAAAGCACAGAAAGGAGGGCCCGACTGCTTGATTCTGGCTTGTAGCTGCTGGTCTAGGCACTGAGGACGTGTCTCCATACTTCTTCATGGTCACCTATCAAGACCCATGAATCTAGAAACTCTCAACAAAAGACATAAGCTCACAGTTAAATCAAACAAGTATCTAATTATTTTTAATGGATAATTGTAAAGCCATTTCTATTTAACTAATGATTTAAGAACGAGCTTTATTTACAAAATATTATCACATACATGTAACACATATAGACATACAAATACATAGGAGCAGATCTTACAGCTTTCATAAAGGATATAAAACAATTTTTATTTTAGGTTCGGGGGTACATGGGAAGGTTTGTTACATAGATAAACTCATACCACAGGGGCTTGTCATACAGGTTATTTCATAACACAAGTATTAAGCCCAGTACCCCATAGTTATCTTTTCTGTTCCTCTCCCTTCTCCCACCTTCCCCACTCAAGTAGACCCCAGGGTCTGTTGTCTGTTGTTTCCTTCTTTGTGTTCATAAGTTCTCATTATTTAGCTGCCACTTACAAGTGAGAACACATAGCTGCATATTATTCAATGGTGCATATGTGTGTTCTGTGTGGGAAACGTGTGAGGAAAGAAAAGAAACACACAATACTTTTAAAGGTAAACATACTTTGTCCCAAGTATATGGCAATATAGATATAATAAGCAAATGATACAATAAACAAATTTTAATGGGAAGGGGAGAAGGGAAAATGTATATACATATACATATATTTACACTCACCAGATTATGGGGGATTCATCACCAGACTGGGAAGCAAGAGCCTGGGATTCAGAATTGTCCACTAGTCCGTTCACAGATGAGGAGAGGTCTCATAAAGCTTCGGCATGGTCTGGGAACCAAACTCTTTTTGTAACAAGTTGTTTGTCATGAGGCCCAGTCATGAGGGCCCTTCGCAACTGAGCTCGAGGAACACAAAAAGTCAACTTGTTTTTGCAATTGCCTGTTGTTTCTCAATAACCGTTCTTCAATAACTGTTGTTTTTCAATAACTGTTTCTCCGAAGCAGCACTGGATGAATTCCTCAAGGGGCTCACATAACTCTTTCCAGGACTTAGTGACCATTGTTTGTGTCCCTGTTCAATTGAGTTCAAATTTAAGATTTAACTTTTCCTCCACAATGTGCCATATTGTCTGCATCCAATCTGTCATCGTTGGGCATTTAGGTTGATTCAATGTCTTTACTATTGTGAATAGTGCTGCAATCAAGATTTACGTGCTTGTGTCTTTATGACAGAACAATTTATATACCTCTGGGTATATACCCAGTAGTGAGATTGCTGGGTCAAGTGATAGTTCTGCTTTTATCTCTTGCGAGGAAAGCAGTGTTGTGCTTTCCACAACGGTGGGACCAAGGTACACTCCCACCAACAGTGTATGTGTTCTCTTTCTCCACAACCTTGCCAGCATGTTATTTTTTGAATTTTTTATAATAGCCATTCTGACTGGTGTGAGATGGTGTCTCACTGTGCCTTTGATTTGCATTTCTCTAATGATCAGTGATATTGAGCTTTGTATTCTATGGTCGTTGGTCACATGTATGTATTCTTTTGAAAAGCACTCATATCCTTTGCCCACTTTTTAAACATTTTTTTTATTTCCATAGGTTTTAGGACAACAGGGGGCATTTGGTTACACTAGTAACTTATTTATTGATTTGTAAGATTTTGGTGCATCCATCACCTCATCTGTATACACCGAATCCAATTTGTAGCCTTTTATGCCTCACCACCTTCTCCCCTTTCTCTGTGAGTCCCCAAAGTCCATTGTGTCATTCTTATGGTTTTGCATCCTTATAGCTTAGCTCCCAATTATAAGTGAGAATATATGATGTTTGGTTTTCCATTCCTGAGTTACTTCACTTAGAATAATAGTCTTCAATCCCATCCAGGTTGCTGCAACTGCCATTAATTCATTCCTTTTTATGGCTGAGTGGTATTCCGTTGTACATATGTACCACAGTTTCTTCATCCACTCATTGATTGATGGGCATTTGGATTGGTTCTACATTTCTGCAATTGCAAATTGTGCTGCTATAAATATGTTTGTGCAAGTATCTTTTTTGTATAATGACTTTTTTTTCCCTCTGGGTACATAGCCAGTAGTGGGATTGGTGGATCAAATGGTACTTCTACTTTTAGTTCTTTAAGGAATCTCTACACTATTGTACTAGCTTACATTCCCACCAGCAGTGTAGAAGTGTTCCCTTTTCACCACGTTCACACCAACATCTATTATTTTTTTATTATGATCATTCTTGTGGGAGTAGGGTGGCATTGCATTGTGGTTGTAATTTGCATTTCCCTGATCATTAGTGATGTTGAGCATTTTTTCATATGTTTGTTGGCCATTTGTATATCTTCTGAAAATTGTCTATGATCATGCCACCAAAAGCAATCTACAAATTCAATGCAATTGCCATCATAATACCAGCATCATTCTTCACAGAACTAGAAAAAACAATCCTAAAATTCATATCGAACCAAAAAGGAGCCCGCATAGCCAAAGGAATATTAAACAAAAAGAACAAATCAGAAGGCATCACATTACCTGATTTCAAACTATATCATAAGACCATAGTCACGAAAACAGCATGGTTCTGGTATAAAAACAGGCACATAGACAAATGGAACATAATGGAGAACCCAGAAATTAACCCAAATATTTACAGCCAACTGATCTTTGACAAAGCAAACAAAAACAAAGTGGGGAAAGAACACCCTACCCAACAAATGGTACTGGGATAATTATCTCCCACCTTTATCTCCCACCTTACACAAAAATCAACACCCACCTTGGTATAAGGTGGAACTTTATCTCCCACCTTATACAAAAATCAACTCAAGATGGATCCAGAATTTAAATCTAAGACCTGAAAGTATAAAAATTCTAGATGACGACGTCAAAAAAAAACCCTTCTGGACATTGGATTAGGCAAAGATTTCGTGACCAAGAACCCAACCACAAATGCAAGAATAACAAAGATAAACAGGTGGGATTTAATTCAACTAAAGAGCTTTTTCATGGCAAAAGGAACAGTCAGCAGAGTAAACAGACAATCCACAGAATGGGAGAAAATCTTCACAATCTGTATATCTGACAAAGAACTAATATCCAGAATATACAATGAGCTCAAACAAATTAGCAAGAAAAAAACAAACAATCCCATCAAAAAGTAGGCTAAGGACATGAATAGACAATTCTTTGGCCACTTTTAAATAGGATTGTTTGTTTTTCTCTTGTAAATTTAAGTTCCTTATATTGAATATTAGATCTTTGTCAGAGACATAGTTTGTAAATACTTTTTCTCATTCTATAGGTTGTCTGTTCACTCTATTGAAAATTTCTTTTGCTGAACAGAAGCTTTTAAGTTTAACTAGATCCCACTTGTCAATAGTTGCATTTGTTGTAATTGTTTTTGGTATCTTTATCATGAAATATTTGCCTGTCTCTATGTCCAGGATGGTATTGCCTAGGTTGTCTTCCAGGGCTTTTATAGTTTTGGGTTTTACATTTAAGTATTTAATCCATCTTGGGTTGATTTTTTTGTGTGGT
Source organism: Hylobates moloch (assembly GCF_009828535.3). Lineage (NCBI taxonomy): Eukaryota > Metazoa > Chordata > Mammalia > Primates > Hylobatidae > Hylobates > Hylobates moloch. Next base: position 31,027 of record NW_026652394.1, on the reverse strand, counting down.
ATAAGGAAGAAGTCCAACTTAAATCTTCTGCATATGGCTAGCCAGTTATTCCAGCACCATTTATTGAATAGGGAATCTTTTCCCAATTGCTTGTTTTTGCCAGTTTTGTCAAAGGTTAGATAGTTGTAGGTATGTGGTCTTATTTCTGGGCTCTCTATTCTGTTCCATTGGTGTATGTGTCTGTTTTTATACCAGTACCATGCTGTTTCGGTTACTGTAGTGCTGTAGTATAGTTTGAAGCAAAGTAATGTGATGCCTCAAGCTTTGTGGATTGCCTTGGCTACTTAGGTTCTTTCTTGGTTCTATACGAATTTTTAAATAGCGTTTTCTACTTCTGTGAATCATGTCATTGGTAGTTTAATATAGCTTTGGGCAGTACAACTATTTAAATGATATTACTTCTTTCTCTCCATTAACTTGGAATGATTTTTCATTTGTTTGTATTTTTTCTGACTTCTTTGAGCAGTGTTTTGTAATTTTTATTATACAGATTTTTCACCACCCTGGTTAGCTGTATTCCTATGTGTTTTATTCTTTTTGTGGAAATTGTGAATAAAATTGCCTCTCTGATTTGGCTCTTAGTTTGGCTCTTCTTGGTGTATAGGAATGCTAGCAAATTTTGTACATTGATTTTGGATCCTGAAACTGTGTGGAAGTTGTTTATCAGCTTAAGGAGCTTTTGGGTCACAACTATAGGGTTTAGATAGAGAATTATGTTGTCTGCAAACAGAGGTAGTTGGACTTCTCTTTCTATTTAAATGCATTTTATTTCTTTCTCTTGTCTGATTGCTCTAGCAAGGACTTCTAATACTGTGTTGAATAGGAGTGGTGAGAGAGGGCATCCTTGTGTTGTGCCGGTTTTCAAGGAGAATGCTTCCAGAATTTGCCTATTTAGTATAATGTTGGCTGTGAGTTTGTCATAGGTGGCCTTTATTATTTTGAGGTATGTTCCTTCAATACCTCATTTATTGAGACTTTTTAACATGAAGCATTGCTGAATTTTACTGAAGCCTTCTCTGCATCTATTGAGACAATCACGTGGTTCTTGTCTTTCATTTTATCTATGTTATGAATCACATTTTATTGATTTGCCCATGATGGACCAACCTTCCATTCCAGGGAAGAAGCCTACTTCACTGTGGTGAATTAGCCTTTTTATGTGTTGCTGGATTCGGTTTTCAAGGATTTTGTTGTGGATTATTGAATGGATGTTCATCAAGGTTACTGGCCTGAAACTTTCTTTTTTTGTTGTGTCACTGCCAGGCTTTGGTTTCAGGTGATGCTGGCCTCATAGAACAAGTTGGGGGGGAGTCCCTCCTTCTCTATTTCTTGAAATAGTTTTAGTAGGAAGGGTACTGGCTCTTCTTCATACATCTGTTAAAATTTGACTATTAATCTATAAGGCCCTGAGCTTTTTTTTAAATTTTTTTAGTTGGTAGGCTATTTACTACTGATTCAATCTTTTGGAGCTCATTATTGGTCTGTTTAGGGACTCAGTTTCTTCCTGGCTCAGTCTTGAGATGGTGTATGTGGCCAGGAATGTATCCATCTCTTCTAGGGTTTCTAGTTTGTGTGTGTAGATGTGTTCATAGTAGTTGCTGGTCGTTATTTTTATTTATCTGGGGTCAGTGGTAACATTCCCTTCATCATTTCTAATTTTGTTTATTTGAATCTCCTCTCTTTTCTTCTTTATTCATCTAGCTAGTACCCTATCTTATTAATTTTTTTCAAAAAACTTTAAGTGATTTTTGAACAGTTTTTCATGTCTCTATTTCTTTCAATCCTGCTCTGATTTTAGTTATTTCTTGTCTTCTATAAGCTTTGTGGTTGAATTCTTCTTGCTTCTCTAATTCTTTCAGTTGTGATGTTAGATTGTTAATTTGAGATCTTTCTAACTTTTTGATGTGGGCATTATTTCTTATGCCCTATTCTAACTTTTCTCCTTCTAGAAAACTCAGAAGTGTGCTTTCTAAACCAATTCAAACTTTCTCAGTGAATCAACCTGGTCTCCCTGAGGCAAAGTTAGCAATTTTCCATTACACATGGTCCTCTTTCTCTCTAAGAATATCTAACGTAACAATGCAAGTGTTTCATCCCTCCTGGGTATGCAAGGAATTCCTTTTGGCTGAGACCAAGACTTAAAACCTCATTCTTTGAACATTAATGAAGATCTATTTAGAAAGCCTCCATTTATTTATAGCAGCATGATTTATAATCCTTTGGGTATATACTCAGTAATGGGATGGCTGGATCAAATGGTATTTCTAGTTCTAGATCCTTGAGGAATCACCACACTGTCTTCCACAATGGTTGAGCTAGTTTACAGTCCCACCAACAATGTAAAAGTGTTCCTATTTCTCCACATCTTCTCCAGCACCTGTTGTTTCCTGACTTTTTAATGATCACCATTCTAACTGATGTGAGATGGTATCTCATTGTGGTTTGATTTGCATTTCTCTGATGGCCAGTGATGATGAGCATTTTTTCATGTGTCTGTTGGCTGCATAAATGTCTTCTTTTGAGAAGTGTCTGTTCATATCCTTCACCCACTGGGGTTGTTTGTTTTTTTTCTTGTAAATTTGTTTGAGTTATTTGCAGAAATAGCTATACTTATACCAGACAAAAATAGATTGGAACAAAAGACTGTAGAAAGAGATTAAAAAGGTCATTATATAATAATAAAGAGATCAATTCATCAAGAGGATATAATAATTGAGAATATATATGCACCCAACAATAAAGCACCTAGATAAATGAAGCAAATATTATAAGGCTAAAGAAAGAGATCTCAATACAATAATGGCTGGACACTTCAACATCCCACTTTAGTCATTGGATAGACCTTCCAGACAGAAAATTAACAAAGAAACATCAGACAATCTGCACTATAGAACAGATGAACCTAATAGATATTTACAGAAAATTTCATGTAACAGCTGCAGAGTAAACATTCTTCTCCTCAGCACATGGGTTATTCTCTAGGATAGACCATATGTTAAGTAACAAGTCTAAAAACATTCCAAAAAATTGAAGTAATATCAAGCATTTTCTCTGACTACAGGGAATAAAACTAGAAATCAATTAAAAAAGGAATTTCAGAAACTATACACATACATGGACATTAAACAATATGCTCCTGAATGATTAGTAGACTGATAAAAAAGTTATGAAGAAAACAAAAATTTCTTGAAACAAATGATAATGGAAACATAGCATAGCAAAATCTATGGAATATAGTAAAAGATGTACTATTATAAAAGGAAAATTTATAACTGTAAGTGCCTACATAAAAAACAGAAAAGCTTCAAATAAATAACCTAACAATACATCTTAATTAACTAGAATAAAAAGGCCAAACCAAACCCCACATTAGAAGAAAATAAATAATAAAGATTACAGTGGAAGTAAATAAAGTTAAAATGAAGAAAACAATGCAAAAGATTAATGAAACAAAAAGGGAATTTTTTGAAAAGTAAAACAATTGACAAATATTTAGACAGGCTAACTAAAAAACAGAGAAGATACAAATTAGTAAAATCAGAGGTGAAAAGGGGGACATTATAAGTAATGCTTCAGAAAATCAAAAGATCATTAGTGGCTACTATCAGCAATTGTATGCCAACAAATTAGAAAACCTAGAGGAAATTAATTCTTAGACACACACAGCTTACTAAGATTGAACTAGGAAAGAATCTAAAACCTGAACAGACCAATAACAATTAACAAAATTAAAGCCTTAATAAAAAAGTCAGTAGGACCAGACTGAAAAATAGAGAAGGAAAGAATATTTCCAAACTAATTCTTTGAGGCTAGTATTACCTTGATATCAAAACCAGACAAAGAGAGATTAAAAAAGCAAACTACAGTCCCATATCTGAGAATATTGGTGCAAAAATTTGCAAAACAGCTAGCAAACTCAATTAAACAATAAATAGATAGGTAATTCATAATGACCAAGTGGGATTTATCCCAGGGATGCAAGGATGGTTCAACATTCAGATCAATCAATGTGATACATCCGATAAACAGAATGAAGGGGTGGGGCACAGTGGCTCAGGCCTGTAATCCCAGCACTTTGGGTAGCCGAAGTGGCAGATCATCTGAGTTCAGGAGTTTGAAACCAGTCTGGCCAACATGGCAAAACCTTGTCTCTACTAAAAATACAAAAATTAACCAGGCATAGTGGTGGGCATCTGCAATCCCAGCTACTTGGGAGGCTGAAGCAGGAGAATCACTTGAACCCAGGAGGCAGAGGTTGCAGTGAGCTGAGATCACGCCATTGCACTCCAGCCTGGGTGACAGAGGGAGATTTCATCTCAAAAAAAAAGGACAAAATCCATATAATGATTTCAATTATGCTAAAAAATTATTTGATAAAATTTAATATTCTTTAATTACAAAAAACTCTTTGAAAACTGGGTATGGAATGAACATACCTCAACATAATAAAAGTCATATATGACAGACCTACAGCTAGTATCATACTAAGTGGAGAAAAACTAAAAGCCTTTCCTCTAAAATCTGGAAGACGACAAGAATGTCCACTTTTACCACTGTTATTCAACATAATTCTGAAAGTCCTATCTGGAACAATCAGACAAGAGAAAGCAATAAAATACATCTGCATTGGAAAAGAAGTCAAATTATCTTTTTTTGCCAATGATATAATCTTATATTTGAAAAAACATAAAGACTCCTCTGATAGGGTTTGAATGTCTCTCCCCTCCCAAATCTCATATTTAAATGTAATTCTCAACGTTGGAGGTGGGCCTGGTGAAAGGTCATTTAGCCATCGGGGTGGATTACTCAGAAATGGCTTAGGACCATCCCATTTGGTACTATCCTCATAATAGTGAGTGAGTTCCTATACGATCTGGTGATTTAAAAGTGTGTAACAACTCGCCCCTCTGTTTTTTGCTCCTGCTTTCTGCCCTATGATGTGCAAGATTCTGCTTCAACTTCTGCCATGACTGTAAACTTCCAGAGGCCTCCCCAGAAGCATATGCCAGTGCTGTGTGTTCTCTACATCCTGTAGAACCATGAGCCACTTAAATCTGCTTTTTAAAAAATAAATTATGCAGTGCCACTCTTACAGTGATGCAAAAATAGCTTAATAGAGAAAATTGGCACCAAGGAGTGAAAAATTGTTATAAGAATACCGGAAAATGTGAAATCAGCTTTGTAATTGAGTAAACAGGCAGAGGTTGGAAGAGTTTGTAGGATTCAGAGGAAGACAGAAAAATGAGGGAAAGTTGAGATTTTCTTAGAGACTAGTTGAATGGCTGTGACCAAAATGCTGAAAGTGATCTGGACAGTGAAGGCCAGGCTGAGGAGGTCTCAGATAAAATTAGAAACTTATTAGGACCGAAATAAAGGTCATGAGTGTTGTCTTAGCAAAGTGGTTGGCTGAATTTCTGTCATGCCCTAGGGATATATAAAACTTTGATTTTGAAATTGATGATTTAGGGTTTCTGTTGGAAAAATGTCTAAGCAGCAAAGAATTTGAGATGTTTCCTGGCTGCGTCTAACAACTTATGCTCACATGATCTAGCAAAAAAAAAATATAAGCTGTGACTTATACTTACAAGGGAAGCACAGTGTAAAAGCTTGAAAACTCTGCAGTCTAGTCATGTGGCTAAAAAATAAAAATATTTTATAAGAGAGGAACTCAAGCAGGCCATGGAGCAACGACTTGTTAGAGATAATTGTATAACCTAAAAAAAAGCAAGTGTTGATAGCCAAGACAATGGGAAAGAGGAATTGAAGGCATTTTAGAAATCTAAAAGGCAGCCCCCCATCACAGGCCCTGAGGCCTAAAAGAAGAGAATAGTTTCTGGGATCAGGCCCAGGACCTGCTGCCTTGGGTAGCTTTGGAACATGGCTCCCTGCATCCTGACCATTGCTTCAGTTCCAGGTGTAAGTCAAATTGACCCAGTTACAAGTCCAGTCACTGCTTCAGAGGGTGCAAGCCATAAGCCTTGGTAGCTTCCATGTGGTGTCAGGCCCGTGGGTGTACAAAATGCAAGAGTTGAGACTTGGGAGCCTCCACCTTTATTTCAAAGGATGTGTGAAAAAGCCAGGGCGTACAGGCAGAAGCATGCTGCAGGGGTGGAGCCCTCACGGAGAACCTCTACTAAAACAATGGAGAAAAGAATTGTGGGGTGACAGTCCCCAGCAGTCTCCCCACTGGGGCATGGCCTAGTAGATCTGTGAGGAGAAGATCACTGTCCTACAGACCCCAGAATGGTAGATCTAGCTACAGCTTGCACATTTCACCTGAAAAAGCCAGAGACACACAATACCAGCCAGAGGCACACAATGCCAGCCCATGAGAGCAGCTATGGGGGCTGAACCATGCAAAGTCACAAGGTTGAACCTTCCCAAAGCATTAGTGTGCTCTGGAAATGGGACGCAAAGTCAAAAATAATTATTTTGGAGCCTTACAATTCAATAACTGCCCTTCTGGGTTTCAGACTTTCGTGGGCCCTGTGGCCCCTTTCTTTTGGCTGATTTCTTCCTTTTAGAATAGGAGTATTTATCCAATGCCTCTGCCCCATTTGTATCTTGGAAGTATCTAACTTGTTTTTTTATTTTAGAGGCTTATAGGAGGAATAAACTAGCTTTGTCTTAGATGAGACTTTTGACTTTTGAGTTAAGGCTGAAATGAGTTAAGACTTTGGGAATTATTGGGAAGTCATGATTGTATTTTGAAATATGGGAAGGATATGAGATTTGGAATGGCCAGGGGCAAAATGATATAGTTTGGGTGTGTGTTCCCACCAAAACCTTATATTGAAATGTAATCCTCAATGTTGGAAGTGGGCCTGGTGGGGAGGTGATTGAATCATGAGGGCAGGATTTCCATGAAGAGTTTAGCATCATTTTCTTTGGTGCCATTCCCACAATAGTAAGTTTTCATGAGAGCTGGCTATCTACAAGTGTGTAGCACTTACCCTCTGCCCTCGCACTTACCATGTGACATGCAAGCACTGGGTTCATTTTTCACCTTGTCAGTTGTCAGAGGCTTCCCCAGAAGCAGAAGCCAGTGCTATGCTTTCTGTACAGCCTGTAGAACCGTGAACCAATTAAATCTATTTTCTTTATGAATTAACCAGTCACTGATTATTTTTTATAGCAATGTGAGAATGGCCTAATACATCCACCAAAAAACTATTAGAAGTAATAACTTGAGTAAATTTGCAGAAACCAAAATCAACATGTACAAATCAGTAGGATTTCTATATGGCAACAGTCAACAAACTGAAAAAGAATTCAAAAATGTAAAACTATTTGGAATAGCCACAAATAAAACAGAATGTGTGGGAACTTACCAAAGAAATAAAAGTTCTCAACAGTTAAAACTGTAAAACACTGATAAAAGAAATTAAAGAGGACCCAAAAATTGGAAAGGTATTTTTATGTTCACAGATTGGAAGAATCAGTATTTTTCTAAAATCCATACACTCCAAAGCAATCTATACATTTCATGCCACCTCTTTCAAAGTAACAGACCAGGGGCAGTGGCTCATGCCTGTAATCCCAGCACTTTGGGAGGCTGAGGTGGGTGGATCATGAGGTCAGGAGTTCAAGACCAGCCTGGCCAACTTGGTGAAACACATCTCTACTAAAAATACAAAAAAATTAGCCAGGCATGGTGGCAGGTGCCTTCCCAGCTACTCAGGGGGCTGAGGCAGATAATTGCTTGAACCCAGGATGCAGAGGTTGCAGTGAGCCGAGATCACATCACTGCACTCCAGTCTAGGTGACAGAGTGAGACACCATTTAAAAAAAACAACAAAAAAGACATTCCTCACAGAAACAGAAAAAAAAATTCTGAAATTTTTATGGATCTGTCACAAAACGCCATAATAGTCAAAGCTATGCTGAGTATATAAAACAAAACTGAAGGAATTCCATTACCTGGTTTTAAATTATACTACTAAGTTATAGTAATTAAAACAGCATGACACTAGCATAAAAACAGACATAAAGACAAATGGAGTGAAATAGAGACCTTAGAAACAAACTCATACAGCTAAACTAAACTTACTTCCAAAAAAACTGCCAAGAACATACAATAAAAATAAGACAGTTTTTGTAATAAATAGGGCTGGGAAAACTGGCAAGCCATAGGCAGAAGAATAAAACTAGAACCCTATTTCTTGCCACATACAAAAATCAAATTAAAATGAATTAAAGACTTAAACTTAACATCTCAAACTACCACACTTTTACAATAAAACATTGGGGAAACTCTGTAGGGCATTGGTTTGGGCAAAAATTTCTTAAATAATGCCCCATAAGCACAGACAACCAAAACAAACATGGGCAAATGGGATTACAGCAAGTCAGAAAACCTTTTTAAAGTGAGGGAAACAATAAACAAAGTGAAGAGAAAATCCACAGAATGGGAGAAAATATTTGTAAATTATCCATCTGAAAAGCAAAGAATAGCTACATGATATGGTTAGGCTTTGTGTCCCCACCCAAATCTCATATAGAATTGTAATACCTAGGTTTTGAGGGAGAGACTTGGTAGAAGGTGATTGGATCATGGGGGTGTTTCCTCCATGCTATTCTTCTGATAATGAGTGAGTTCTCATGAGATCTGATGGTTTTATAAGGGACTCTTCCCCCTTTGCTTCACATACATGCTGTCTCGCCTGCTGTCATGTAAGAGGTGCCTGCTTCCCCATCTGCCATGATTGTAATTTTCCTGAGGCCTGCCAAGCCATGTGGAACTGTGAGTCAATTAAACCCGTTTCTTTTATAAATTACCCAGTCTTGCCAGGTGCGGTGGTGCATGCCTGTAATCTCACCACTTTGGGAGGCCGAGGTGGGTGGATCACGAGGTCAGGGGTTCAAGACTAGCCTGGCCAAGATGGTGAAATCCTGTCTCTACTAAAAATACAAAAATTAGCCAGGCATGGTTGCAGGTGCCTGTAATCCCAGCTACTCAGGAGGCTGAGGCAGAGAATTGGTTGAACCAGGAGGCGGAGGTTGCAGTGAGCAGAGATTGCACCACTGCACTTCAGCCTGGGCAACAGATCAAGACTTGATCTCATTAAATAAATAGATAACCCAGTCTTGAGTATTTTTTATAGCAGTGCTGAAACAGACTAATACACTACAATATATTGAGTTCAAAAAATTCTATAAAAAATATAGTAATCCAATTAAAGAGTGGACAAAAAATTTAAATAGACATTTATGAAAAGAAGACATACAAATGTCAAGCAGGCAAATGAAAAGGTGCTACACATTACTGATTATCATAGAAATGCAAATCAAACCCAAAATGAGATATCATTTCACCCCAGTTAATGTGGCTTTTATCCAGAAGTCAGTCAAAAACCAACGCTGGTGAGTATGTGGAGTGAAGGGAACCCTTGTACACTGTTGCTGGGAGCACAATTAAGGACTGTTTGGATGTTCCTGATATAACTAAAAATAGAGCTACTATATGGTCCAGCAATCCCACTGCTTAGTATATGCCTAAAAGAAATAAAATTGGTAAATCAAAGACATATTGGCACTCTCATATTTGCTACAGCAAGGTTTATAATAGCCAAGATTTGGAAGGAACTTAAATGTCCCTCAACAGCTGACTGGATAGAGAAAATGTGGTGCATATACACAATGGAGTACTATTCAGCTCTAAGAAAGAATGAGAGCCTGCCATTTGCAATAACATAAATGGAACTGAAAGTCTTTATGTTAAGTAAAATAAGTCAGGCACAGAAAGACAAATGTCACATGTTCTCACTTATTTGTGGGTGCTAAAATTTGAAACAATTGGTGTCATAGAGATAGAGAGTATAAGGATGGTTACCAGAGGCTGGGAAGGGCAGTGAGGGAACAGGGGGATAGTGGGGATGCAAAATGGGTACAAAAAATTGTTAGAAAGAATGAATAAGACAGTATTTGATAACACAACAAGGTGATTATGGTCAAAAATAATTTAACTACATTTTTAAAAACTAAAAGAGTATAATTGGAATGTTTATAACACAAGCTATAAATGCTTGAGGGGATGGATACCCCATTTTTTATTATGCATTACTCATTGCATGCCAATGTCAAAGTATGTTAAATATATATACCAACTATGTACCCACAAAAATAAATGGAAAATTGAAATTAAAATTAAAACCAAAGGGAGGAGAGTATAATGAGGCATGTGTGACCCATGGCTTGAACTAGATTTTCAGGTTAACTTTGGAATGTCATCATCCAAGAAGAGGTGTCCATTTAGTCAATAGGGGCTTAGAAATTTATTTTTAGTTTATTTATTTTTAGTTTGGTTTATAGCAATAACCTCTCTATCATTATGACTAGAAGTTGAAATGTGGTATTTAACAGCCCTACATGATAAGATCAGATATGACCGTTTAGTGACAGCCTCTTTTATGACAAAATTTATGTTTAGTTTATAATTGGAAAAAAGAAGGATTTTTAATCCTGAGCCATAGCTCTCAGTCAATCAATCCCTGCAGGGAACCCTGTTCTTTACTCTGGAGATAAACACTGGTTTTCTTTTCCACTGAATAACACCACATTTCAAAATGAGGGGAAACATCTTGAAACTAAGAGGTACAGCCTTATTAAATTTGATTTGGTTTCAATTGTAATTAATTGAATCACATGCATTCTAGAGTTTGTCCTCAGTCTTATCCTACTTTAGGCCCATGATCTGTTGAATTTGCTCAGCTCCCTGCTCGACAGAAGAAATCAGTTAGAATTATTTAAAAATCTCATCGTGGCTGGGAGTGGTGGCTCATGCCTGTAATCTCACCAATTTGGGAGGCCAAGGTGGGCAGATCTCTTGTTGTCAGGGGTTTGAGACCAGCCCAGCCAACAGAGTGAAACCCCATCTCTACTAAAGATACAAAAATTAGCTGGGTGTGTTGATGCATACCTGTAATCGCAGCTACTGGGGAAGCTGAGGCAGGAGAATTGCTTGAACCTGGGAGGCAGAGGTTTCAATGAGCCAAGATGGTGCAATACACTCCAGCTTGGGAAACAGAGAAGACTCTGTCTCAAAATAATAATAATAATAAATAAGTAAAAATAAAAATCTCATTGTGTTTCAAATAAAATTTCTTTTGAATATCAGTTGTATCAACTTGCATACTACCTATAACCATTTTGTTTACTTTATATCCAAACTTGAGAAATCTTTGAGGACTAATTTCACTCTTTTCTGACATTTTAGTAAACATACCAAATTCCATCAAACAAAATGCACAAAATTCCTGAGAAATACATTTTCTCCTTGAGGAGTAGACTTGTTGTGTTAGAGGAACTCATGGTTACTAAGCTTCTAGTTTAATAAACATGACTAGAATACTCTATCTTAATATGAGTAGCTAGGTACTCACAGGGCATATAGAAGATTAATACTCATGGTCTGAAAATAGCCACATTTTTTAGCTGGCCACAAATTACAATTGCAGAATATTTGTGGCCATACAAGACATCTTCCACTAAGCCTGAAAAATGTATAGATGTCCTAGGAGTGCAGCATTATTTTGTAAGGATAATATTAATGAGCTAGCTTAGGTCAACGGGTTAATGGTCATTGTTAAAACAAATAGCCCCGACTTTAGTGAGTACATCTGCACCTTCCAAGTTTAATTATAACTCTTTCTCTTTAAGTTACTTGTAAGCAGAGACACTAACAAAAGACAATGCATTCCTGCTCTTGTTTTCTGAGGATGTCCAACTCTAATGGAGTCATTTCTAGTAAACTTGCTTCTTTCACTGTGCTCTCTGACTCACCTCAAATTTTTTCCTGCACAAGATCTAAGAATCCTACTTTGTGGTCTGTATCAGGACCCTCTTTTCCAGTAACATCTTTCAACAACACCTTGAATGGTCACCATGACAAGACTCCCACTCCAAGGAAAACAATCCACACAGAATCAATCAGCTGACACCTGGCAAGTGGACCGTCTTTTAGAGTTGTGCAGCCATTCTGGTGGGCAAGAATGATTATCCACTACTACTTAAGTGAGAGGCTCTAGGGCATAATGTTAGGGTGGGAGACTCAGCCCCAAAACTTAGAGGCCCAGAGGCATCATACTCAGATTAGAGGCCAAGCTCACGGGGTTAGAGTCACGCGGGAATATTGAGAGGAATGGATTTGGCTAAACAAGATGTTTACCACTTTCTCTTTTTGGATTGTCCACCTTGTGCTCTCTGTCCCTCACCTGAGTGCTCTGCACCTTGTCACCTTTCTGGTCACCATCTCTGTTTTGTAGTAGCCTGGAGGCTGCCCCAGGAAAGAGGCCCCAAACAGTTTAGGTTTTACTTTCCTCAGCGATCCTCTGACTTTTAGCTGATTGCTTATTTAATTTGCCACTGGTCCAAGTGACACTGAAAAAAAGAGATGTCTTGGAACCTAGTATTCTTGTAATTTAATTATCAGAAAAAAATCGGCAATAACCTCTCCATCATTATGTCTAGAAGTTGGAATGTGGTATTTAACAGCCCAACATGATAAGATCAGATATGCCTGCTTAGTGACAGCCTCTTTTATAACAACCTTCTGCAAACAATTAGCCTCAAGATAGAGAACATGAGACTTTTTTCTTAACAGTTTTCTCTCATTTCTTAACCATAAGGTCATCTTTGATGAGCTGGTATAGGGCAGCTCGACCCTACTTTCTAAACCCAGCATGTCACTTTTTTCCTGAAAGAGTTTTGTCAGTTTTGTCATAGCAGTGTGAAAATGGACTAATACATTACAATATACAAGTTACAGCATTCCCGTTTCCCCTGTTCAGTCTGACTCCTTTTTTTGCAGCTTAATTTGTTTTATAGAAGAGAAACTAAATGGAAGGAAATACTTTACATATAGGCTTCTCTGATGCTTGGTCAGGATAAAAAATTAAAATGGGCTTCTATATGTTTGATGGAGGAAAAGACAAAATAGGGATGGCACATAATTGATTACCCTTTTAATGCAAGTGCCTCTTAGTATTAGGCTTTTCTTAGCTGGGCCTGAACTCCCCTTGCCAGTCCGAGCACCCCATAAGAATACAGTCAGACTCCTTCCAGTTCTGGGAGGTGTGCAACATGTTATTATCTTCTAGTTTTCCAGAGTTATCTAGTGTCTGGTCGTCATCTTCTCCCTGCCCTTCGAGTCCTGTCTTACATACATACCCCACTCTTGAAACACCCAAGCTTCACCAGAACAACATGCAGTGGGGTCTCTTATCAGCTGGCAAAGTTGAATGTTTACCCTCTCTGGGAAGTGACCAATGATAATAGGGACACTATATAGGTATATGTACCCTTTTCTATGTCTGAATTAGCCATATGCAAGGAAAAACTAAAACAGTTTTCAGAGGTGCCAGGAAAATTCATAGACAAATTTAAGAGGCTAACCTTGATGTATGATCTGACCAGGCAAGATTTGCATATATTTATGTTTACCTGCTGCATGGTAGAAAAGCAGTGTGCTATTCTCTTGAAGCAATTGTGAATGGGAGTTCACTCATGATTTGGCTCTCTGTTTGTCTGTTATTGGTGTATAAGAATGCTTATGATATTTGCACATTGATTTTGTATCCTGAGACTTTGCTGAAGTTGCTTATCAGCTTAAGGAGATGTTGGGCTGAGACGATGGGGTTTTCTAGATATACAATCATGTCATCTTCAAACAGGGACAATTTGACTTCCTCTATTCCTAATTGGATACCCTTTATTTCCTTCTCCTGCATGATTTCCCTGGCCAGAACTTCCAAAACTATGTTGAATAGGAGTGGTGAGAGAGGGCATCCCTGTCTTGTGCCCGTTTTCAAAGGGAGTGCTTCCAGTTTTTGCCCATTCAGTATGATATTGGCTGTGGGTTTGTCATAGATAAGTCTTACAAGTTTGAGATACGTCCCATCAATACCTAATTTATTGAGAGCTTTTAGAATGAAGCATTGTTGAATTTTGTCAAAGGCCTTTTCTGTATCTATTGAGATCATCATGTGGTTTTTTTCATTGGTTCTGTTTATATGCTGGATTACGTTTATTGATTTGCATATGTTGAGCCAGCCTTGTATCCCAGGGATGAAGCCCAGTTGATCACGGTGGATAAGCTTTTTGATGTGCTGGTTTGCCAGTATTTTATTGAGGATTTTTGCACTGATGTTCATCAGGAATATTGGCCTAAAATTCTTTTCTTGTTCTGTCTCTGCCAGGCTTTGGTATCAGGATAATGCTGGCCTCATAAAATGAGTTAGGGAGGGTCCCCTTTTTTTCTATTGATTGGAATAGTTTCAGAAGGAATGGTACCAGCTCCTCCTTGTACCTCTGGTAGAATTTGGCTGTGAATCCATCTGGTCCTGGACTTTATTTGGTTGATAAAATACCTAGGAATCCAGCTTACAAGGGAAGTGAAGTACCTCTTCAAGGAGAACCACAAACCACTGCTCAATGAAATAAAAGAGGATACAAACAAATGGAAGAACATCCCATGCTCATGGGTAGGAAGAATCAATATTGTGAAAATGGCCATACTGCCCAAGGTAATTTATAGATTCAATGCCATCCCCATGAAGCTACCAATGACTTTCTTCACAGAATTGGAAAAAACTACTTTAAAGTTCATATGGAACCAAAAAAGAGCCTTCATTGCCAAGTCAATCCTAAGCCAAAAGAACAAAGCTGGAGGCATCACACTACCTGACTTCAAACTACAAGGCTACAGTAACCAAAACAGAATGGTACTGGTACCAAAACAGTGATATAGACCAATGGAACAGAACAGAGCCATCAGAAATAATGCCGCATATCTACAACTATATGATCTTTGACAAACCTGACAAAAAACAAGAAATGGGGAAAGGATTCCTTATTTAATAAATGGTGCTGGGAAAACTGGCTAGCCATATGTAGAAAGCTGAAACTGGATCCCTTCCTTACACCTTATACAAAAATTAATCCAATATGGATTAAAGACTTAAATGTTAGACCTAAAACCACAAAAACCCTAGAAGAAAACCTAGGCAATACCATTCAGGACATAGGCGTGGGCAAGGACTTCATGTCTAAAACACCAAAAGCAATGACAACAAAAGCCAAAATTGACAAATGGGATCTAATTAAACTAAAGAGCTTCTGCACAGCAAAAGAAACTGCCCTCAGAGTGAACAGGCAACCTACAGAATGGGAGAAAATTTTTGCAATCTACTCATCTGACAAAGGGCTAATATCCAGAATCTACAATGAACTCAAATGAACTTGCAAGAAAAAAACAAACGACCCTATCAAAAAGTGGGCAAAGGATATGAACAGACACTTCTCAGAAGAAGACATTTATGCAGCCAACAAACACATGAAGAAATGCTCATCATCACTGGCCATCAGAGAAATGCAAATCAAAACCACAATGAGATACCATCTCACACCAGTTAGAATGGCGATCATTAAAAAGTCAGGAAACAACAGGTGCTGTAGAGGATGTGGAAAAATAGGAACACTTTTACATTGTTGTTTGGGCTGTAAACTAGTTCAACCATTGTGGAAGACAGTGCGGTGATTCCTCAAGGATCTACAACTAGAAATACCATTTGACCCAGCCATCCCATTACTGAGTATATACCCAAAGGATTATAAATCATGCTGCTATGAAGACACATGCATACATATGTTTATTGCAACACTGGTCACAATAGCAAAGACTTGGAACCAACCCAAGTGTCCATCAATGATAGACTGGATTAAGAAAATATGGCACATATACACCATTGAATACTATGCAGCCATAAAAAAGGATGAGTTCATGTCGCTTGTAGGGACATGGATGAAGCTGGAAACCATAATTCTCAGCCAACTATTGCAAGGACAAAAAACCAAACACAGCATATTCTCTCTCATAGGTAGGAATTGAACAATGAGAACACATGGACACAAGAAGGGGAACATCACACACCGGGGCCTGTTGTGGGGTGAGAGAAGGGGGGGATAGCATTAGGAGATATACCTAGTGCTAAGTGATGAGTTAATGGGTGC
Source organism: Hylobates moloch (assembly GCF_009828535.3). NCBI lineage: Eukaryota > Metazoa > Chordata > Mammalia > Primates > Hylobatidae > Hylobates > Hylobates moloch. Next base: position 15,019 of record NW_026652394.1, on the reverse strand, counting down.
AGCACACCAACATGACACATGTATACATATGTAACAAACCTGCACGTGGTACACATGTACCCTAAAACTTAAAAAGTATAATAAAAAATAAAAAAGAAAAGCAGTGTGTTATGGGAGTGGCTAGAGCACATGCTAATAGGGTGGCAGCCTGCAACCAGGGACATGACACCTATCAAGTAGGAGGCACAGCAGTGCCTGACTAGGACCCAAAAGAGAACTAGAATCTAGAAAAGACGAACTAGGAAGAAAGTGGGATATACAGAGAAAAAAATATGATTATTTGACTCCTTGAAGGAATAAAAAAAGTGTGATAAAGCTTTTTAATTTTTATAAAGTCTGGAAAATTACTCGGAAAAGATGAAAACTTAGCCTTATTACAAGGGTGGATAATTTAGACCTTGAGAAAATACACTAACACTGACTCTTACTCCAAGAAGGGACAGGCATTGCTAGGAGTTTACTTTATAGCCCAGCCTGCTTCTGATATCTGCAGGAAGCCGCCAAAAGCAGCCTTAAGCTTCCAGACTCCCATGGATCAGATTTTAGATTTAGATTTTGCAGTTTTCCATCACAGAAATAGGGCAGATAAAACATAAAATAAACCAAATCTCCCGAGGCCCAGCTTCCAGCTGCAGCCTTGTGCTCTCCACCACTTCAGAGGCAGCCCCTTAACCCCAGCCCTCACAGAGGAAGTGAGAAGGTGAAAGTCCCAGTCAGTGCCTCTGGGCCACTGTACCTTGGATATAAATCAATGTGCCTTCTGTAAGAAGGTCGGCCACTGCCAAAGGAAATGCACTGTACTTCCAAGGGAGCCATCATCAGAGACCAGCAGACTCAAAAGTGGGAGAGCCTGATACTTCCTGCCTCTGCTGCCATTGGACTATTAGTTATCGAGAGATGGAGGAGCCTCAGATGACTCTTGAAGTGGCAGGTAGGAGTATTAACTTCGTATTAGGTGTGGGAGCAGATGACTCTGTCCTGATTCAATACAATGGGCTCCTGTCTTCTCATGATTGACAAGCTCAAAAATACTCCTTTCCATATCTTCTAAGTTGTCCTCCAGGGCCTCTGGGCTTCTCACTTGCCTTTTTAGTACTGTCTGAATGCCTGATCTCTTACTGGGGAGAGGTTAATTGACTCAGGAGACCAAGTCATGGTCACCTTCACAGATCATAAAGCATAGAAGGTGTCACTTTTTTCCCTGACCCCCAGGGGGAAAAAAAGAAGAATAAGCTGTCACATTTACCACCTGAGGTATTGTCTCAAGTAAATCTTGAGGTATGGGCCACACAGGCTCTGGGAAATGCACTAAACACCTCCGCCATTCAAATCCAACTTCAGCCTAGTACTCCTCGCCCTAATAAGAGACAATACATTTTAAGGCAAGAAGCATGAGGGGAAATTCAACCCCTTATTGACAAATTCTTGCCATATGAGTTATGAAGGCCATGAGAACCTCTTTACAATACTCGCATGTTACCAGATAAAAAGCCTAATGGCAAGTACAGATTTGTCAGAACCCTTAGAGCATTCAGAATGCAGTTGTCTCCATACACCTCATTGTCCCCAAAACTTACCAAGTCACAGGGGATGCAAGCTGGTTTACATTCTTAAATCTGAAAGATGCATTTTTCTGCATCTCAATGCATCTAGATTCATAATATGTTTGCCTTTGAATGGACTGATCCAGATATGGATTCAGCCTCAAAACTAACCTGGACAGTAATCTCTGAAGGGTTCTGGGATAGCCCCCACTTATTTGAAAATGCTGTAGCTAAGGATTTAAGGAATCTACAATTGGAAAGGGACACAATTATTCAGTATGTAGGTGACTTGCTCACTGCTAGCCCAACTAAAGAAGACTCAAATAATAATTCTGTTAAGTTGGTAAATTTCCTGGGAACTTGCAGATACAGGATATCACCATACAGGGCTCAGATTTTGACTCAAAGACTTAAATATTTGTAATCTGTCTTAACCTCTGGAACTGATTAACATCCCTAGAAGATGAAAAAGTTATTTTAGTCACCCAAGGGTCCCAGTCCAACAAATGACTGTGGGCTTTTTTAGGAGATGCCTGGGTACTGCTTCTTATGGGTGCCCAGATTTGGACATGTAGCCAAGACTTTATATGATACACTAAAGGGAAAGATTTAGAGCTTGTAGAATGTAATGAGAACTGCAAGCAAACCTTCAATACTCTCAAGGAGAAATTGGGCTCTGCTGAAGCCATGGGAGTCCCCAAGTTGGATGAACCATTTTTCCTTTATGTGGCCAAAAAGTAAGGCATAGGCCTTGGGTAATCTTGTCCCAAAACTGGGGGACATTCCAAGGACAGTAGCCTAATTTTCTAAGCAGGTAGATCAGGTGGCCTCAGGGTGTCCTTGATGTCTGAGAGCTATTGCTGCTACCACTTTTCTAGTAGGCAAAGCTAATAAACTAACATTAGAACAGCACCTACAGGTTTCTGACCCCACACCAAGGGAAGGTGGTCCTGGAAGCTAGAGGGCAGCAGTGGATAATAGGAGAATATTTATGAACGTGTCAGGCCTTATTGCTAGACACTCCAGACATAACCGTTAAAGCCTGCCAAACCATAAACCCAGCTACTTATCTGCCAGAGTCCACAGGTGCTCCCAGGCTTTCTGGAATACAGGTTGTATTAGTCTGTTCTCATGCTGCTAATAAAGACATCTCTGAGGCTGGGTAATTTATAAAGAAAAGAGGTTTAATTGACTCACAGTTCTACATGGTCGGGGAGGCCTCATATTCATGGCAGAAGGCAAATGAGGAGCAAAGTCACATCTCTTACGTGGCAGCAGGCAAAAGAGCTTGTGTAGGGAAACTCCCCTTTATAAAACCATCCACTGTAATCCCAGCACTTTGGGAGGCCAAAGCAGTGGATGACCTGAGGTGAGTAGATGGAGACCAGCCTGGCCAACATGGTGAAAACCTGTCTATGCTAAAAGTACAAAAATTAGACAGGCATGGTTGTGGGCACCTGTTATCCCAGCTACTCGGGAGTCTGAGACAGGAGAATCGCTTGAACCCAGGAGTCAGAGCTTGCAGTGAGCCAAGATCATGATAATGCACTCCAGCCTGAGCAACAGAGCAAGAGTCTGTCTCAAAAATAAATAATTAAACCATCAGATCTCATGAGGCTTATTCACTGTCACGAGAACAGCATGGGAAAGACCCATCTCCCAATTCAATTACCTCCCACTGGGTCCCTCCCACGATATATGGGAATTATGGGAGCTACAATTCAAGTTAAGATTTGACTGGGGACACAGCCAAAGCATGTCACAGGTTATGAAACAAATTTATTCTAGCAGGCCAGACTTAGGAGAGATGAGCCCCTTGACCATCCCAAGGAAGAGTGGTTAACAGATGCAAGTTGTTTTATGCATCGGGAAAATAGGACGGCTAGATATGCTATTATTAGTCAGCACAAGAGAATCAAGGCACAAGCCTTGCTAGCCTCGACCTCAGCTCAAAAAGCTGAGTTAATTGAACTTACTAGGCCCCTGCAGTTGGGAAAGGATTTAAAAGTTAACATTTACACTGATTCCAAGTAAGATTTTTTAGTGCTTCATTCTTATGCTGCAATTTGGAATGGGTAGGGACTCCTAACTCCCAAGGGCTTTTCCATACATCATTCAGATTTTGAGCTTGTTAAAGTGCTACTGTGCTGCCAAAAAGTGACTATAATTAATTGCAGAGGACATCAAAAGAGAGACTGACTGTGTAAAAGGAAATGCCCTTGTAGATGTCGCAGCCAAGGCTCCTGCACTGAAAGGGCCAACGAAGCTTATGGGTGTGCTGGTCAGCATACATAGAACTGGGCGAGAATACCCTGAAGAAGAACAAAAATGGGCCAGGGATTACATTTCAGTCTAGGGCCCCTCTGGCTGGCTGAATGATGGTAATAAATTACTAATGCCAAGTACCAATCATAGGAATATAACTCAGCACTTTCATGATTCTTTTCACCCTAGAAGGGATTCTTTGTTTCTGTCAATGTCTCATTTGTTTATAGGGGTAAATCTTTTCAAGACACTAAAACAGATGACTCAGCACTGTGAGCTCTGTGCCTGACATGACCCAAACAGCCAGCAATTTTCTCCTTCTCCAGTTAAACCTGTCCAAAATTGAGGAACCCATCCAGGTGAGAACTGGCAACTCTAATTTACCCCGATGCCTTTCTGCAGGAGATTCAAATATTTGCTAATGCTTACTGGTATCTTCACTGGTTAGATCGAGGCATTCCCCACCCCATCTGAAAAATGTTTACCAGAAAAAAAAACTCCTCAGTTTGGGTAATCTAAAAGCCTGCAAAGTGACAATGGCCCATCTTTCACAGAAGGCTTAACCCATCACCTATCCTCAGCTTTAAGAATCCAATATCACCTTCACTCTGCATGGAGACTGCAGTCCTCTGGAAAGGTGAAAGGGCTAATCGTACTCTAAAGAAGACTGTCACTAAATCAGAGGCCTGTCTCTAACACCCATAGCTTACTGTGGGTTAGAACTGCTCCAAAGTAAAACTTATACTTAAGTCCTGTTGAGTTAACATATGGAGGGCCTTTCCTAACCACAGACTTCCTAATAGATGAAAGGAACCATCCATTACAAAAATATGTTATCAATCTAGGACAGGTGCAAAGGCACTCTGTGAATATGGAAGCAAGAATCTTCCCCTCCCACATGGGAGGAAAATTCAGTTTCAACTCAGCTAGGGATCTAGTCTCACTAAAGACGTGGAAGGAAGTTCTCCAGCTGAGCAGCTTTCCCCAACGTGGAAAGGACCACAGCAAGGACACCTGAGCTCTCCAACAGACGTTCAACGCCAAGGGATTCACAGGTGGGTGCACCTGTGTGGAAGCAAAGCTGTTGATTATTCTGGGAGCCCAATCCAAGGCTGAGTGAGGTGGGCGTGGGGATATTTAAGCATTGGTGGGGGGGCGGATTGGGTCGCTGCCCATCTGCTCCTCTTTCTCCCTTTTCTCCTGCCGCCCTAATCCCGCCTTGGCCATGAGGGAGATTGTGCTCACGCAGGCCGGGCAGTGCGGGAACCAGATTGGCATCAAGGTTGGCAGCTGGGGCTCTGAGGGCCCAGCCCCAGCCTGCTGGGTGGTCAGGGAAGATGTTGGCAGTGGCAGGGCGGTGACCCTGCATTGCGGCCCTTGGGATCTCTTCCGGGGACGTGGTGGAACTGGGTGCTGGCGAGGCGGCCGGGGTGGACCCCAGGGACACGGTGGCCTAGGGATGGGGGTGCGGATGAGGGTGGGGGTGGGAGAGGGGCTGGGGCGCCTCGCTGACTCAGCCCTGGCCCCTCTGGCCCCTCCCATCTCTTGCAGTTCTGGGAGGTGATCACTGATGAACATGCCATTGACTCCGCTGGCACCTACCATGGGGAAAGCCAGCTGCAGCTGGAGTGCATCAACGTGTACTACAACGAGGCCAGCAGTGAGACCCTCCTCTTCCCCCACCGCCCACCTGGGAATGCGGCCCTCCCCTCGCTCATGCTCTGCCACCCCACTCAGGTGGCAGGTACGTGCCCCGCGCTAGGCTTGTGGATCTGGAGACCTGCACCGTGGACTGTGTGCGCTCGGGACCCTTTGGGCAGATCTTCAGGCCAGACAACATTTTTGGTGAGCTGCCGGCGAGGACTGGGGTCAGGGCGGCTCATAATCTAGGAGTTGCCCCAAGGTCATCGCTGTGGGAACTGTGCAGCCAGAGCCCCTGAACACCCTTCTATCCTCCGAGTCGAGTTGCTCGATCTGCTTCTCCTAAACGGGCTTTGGGAGGAAGGCCCGGGTGTCTCCTCAAGGTGAGGAGCTACTGATGTAAACTCCCTGCAGGGAGCTGAGCTGAGCTGGGGCCGTGGCTACTGCCTTCCCTGAAAATGGGTAGGAGCCACCCGCAGCGAGGTCTGTTAGCCCATCTCAGGTTTGACTCCTGACTTAATTCCTAACAGGGGAAGCTGCTGTCCTGTAACTGGGGGAGGGGGTTTCATTTGCTCCACCTGCAGGGCGAATGGTGCTCTCACCTCACACGTGGCACTTGGCCCTTTTTTCATTATGGTGATGACTACTGATGACCGTACACCTGGCCATCGAGTGACTGGCTGTACTGTCTTACAGGTCAGTGTGGGGCCGGAAACAACTGGGCCAAGGGACACTACGCCACAGAAGGCACGGGTCTGATGGAGTCAGTGATGGACGTTGTCAGAAAGGAGACTGAGAGCTGTGACTGCCTGCAGGGTTTCCAGCTGACCCACTCCCTGGGTGGGGGGACTGGGTCTGGGATGGGTACCCTTCTGCTCAGTAAGGTCCGGGAGGAGTACCCAGACAGGACCATAAACACATTCATCATCCTGCCCTTGCCCGAGGTGTCAGACAGTGTGGTAGAGCCCTATAATGCCATCCTCTCCGTCTGCCAGCTCATAGAAAATGCGGATGAGACCTTTTGCATAGATAATGAAGCACTATATGACATACGTTCCAGGACCCTAAAACTGCCCACACCCACCTACGGTGACCTGAACCACCTGGTGTCTGCTACCATGAGTGGGGTCACCATGTGCCTGTGCTTCCCAGGCCAGCTGAATGCTGACCTGTGGAAGCTGGCCATGAACGTGGTCCCATTTCCCCGGCTGCATTTCTTTGTGCCTGGCTTTGCCCCAGTGACCAGCTGGGGCAGCCAGCAGTACCGGGCCTTAACTGGCTGAGCTTACCCAGAAGATGTTTGATGCTAAAAACATCATGGCTGCCTGTGACCCACGTCATGGCTTCTACCTAATGGTGGCTGCCATTTTCAGGGGTTGCATGCCCATGAGGGAGGTGGATGAACAAATGTTGAACATTCAAAATAAGAACAGCAGCTACTTTGCTGACTGGCTCCCCAACAATGTAAAAACAGCCGTCTCTGACATCCCACCCCAGGGGCTAAAAATGTCTGCCACCTTCATCGGTAATAACACAGCCATCCAGGAACTCTTCAAGCGTGTCTCAGCAGTTTACAGCAATGTTCAGGCTCAAGGCCTTCCTCCACCTGTTCACGGGCGAGGGCATGGATGAGATAGAATTCACTGAGGCCGAGAGCAACATGAACTACCTGGTGTCTGAATATCAGCAATATCAGGATGCCATGGCTGAGGAGGAGGAGGAGTTTGAGGAGTGTGCTGAGGAGGAGGTGGCCTAGAACTTTCCTTTTCTAAGTAAAGGGTGGCAGCAGTGTGGATTCTTGTGTTCTGACAGCCATGTGTGGCTACGCACTTGTTCGTTTGTGTCTTCACCTCTCCTGCTGCATTTTAAAGCGCTTTCACAGTATGCAGTTTTGCCTAATAATTTTCACAGCATCTGGTTTCACCTCCAACTTTCCATGGGCCCTCTGGCTACTGCTGCCAGATGTGCATAGTTGTCCTGCAAGGCTGAAGCTGTCTGGGCTTATCACATGCCCAGGAACAAGCATTCCAGTGGCTCCAGGAGAGGTCAGCATGGGCTGTGGACATGGCAAGCAGGTGTCACATGAACTTGGGGATGCCCTGGGCCTTGGGCAGCGACGTGGTGGAAAACCTGTTCCTGAAGGCAAGCCTTGGCTTATCCCATGTACCAAACTTCCAGGGGACCAGCTGGCCCTCTGTTTCTGGAACTTTAAAAGGGGTCATTGACCCTGGTGGAAAATGTCCCCAAAGTCCCATCTCAGGGTAGGAATGTGGTCAGACAGCTGGCTCTGAACCAGCAATGAAGGATAGCCAAGTAGGACCCCAAGTCACTCCATCACCATGACGGCCTGGGTGTGTTTGTGTGGCCTCATTCTCTTAGTGAGGTGGGCATGGGATGTCTGGTAGGGACTACTGGGCAGGAATGAAGCCCAGTGTATGATCACATGCACTGAACCCTATGTAGAAGGGAGATTAGGTCCTGGGGGCTGTAGATGGCAGTTGCTGGGCCTGTGTGCTCAGGGCAGTCTCTCCAAAGGCACAGATGGGGTTTCTGAGCAGGACCTGGGGAAACAGGAAGGTGCTCACAAACGCTGCTTCTCCCAAGTGGCAACCAGTGAGAAAAACGCCCGAGTGGAGGTCTGACCTGCCCCAGTCTGGAGGACTGATGCTCTCTGGAAAGGTGGGTGATGCACGGTGTCTGCTGTCTTCCTGTCCCCCACTACAAAACTTCAGGGCAAAAATCATCCAAGATTGTCAGGATGAGCCTGGTGAGGGTGGCACCTTTGGGGACAGGCCCTTCAGCCTGGCAGAGTCTCCTCCCCAGGCTTCTCAGGGAGCCTGGACTGCAAAAGCCTGCTTTGGGGAAGCTTCAAATAAGAGGTGTGTGTGTGTGTGAGCTGGGTGCTGGGCAGCATGCACGGAAGGCTCTTCTCCCTGGCTCTTGTAGAACTTGTCCATGGCCTGTGCGATGGTGTCTTCGTAATTCCCACCCCACCGCCATCACACAGATATGATGAAGCCAGTATAGCCTAGCGGTAGGCAGATGTACATGTTCTACCCCAGGTCCCCTGGGCATGACCACCTGCCTTCGGCGTGTCTGGGAAAACAGGTGAGGCCCCTTTTTCTCTGAATGTTGGCAATGGTCTATCACAGCCAAATGGGGAGCAGGCAGGCAGGAGAGTGTTTCATCTGGAAAGAAGTGGCTCCTGGAAGGAGGTGAGAGAGGTCCCCCATACTCCCCCAACCTGTTCTAGGAGCAGGAAAAGGGGCCTCTGTGACAGCCCTCCTCGGTGGCTCTCACTGTCTGAGGGGTGTCCTTGCCCAACCCAGGTGTGCACCCATCTGAGATGGCCTTGCATGGACCTGGTTGGGAAGGTTCAGCTGCAGCAACCACTGGAACCTGCCCACACCTAGTGTCTCCACTCACTTGTGGGGCTAGATGTTCCTCCCTCCTGTAGTGGCACAGCCAGACTGGCAGAGGGGGCAAGTCACCACTGCAGTTCCCACCTGGGTCTGAGTGGGGGACAGGCTTGGTGCTGGTGTATTTCCCAATTACCTGGTTCCATGTGGGGGCTTCATGGACAGGAGTGGTGTTTTTCCAGGTCTCTTTCCCATATGCCAGCTACAGGCCCAGGTTTCCAAGTTTCTGGAGCCCCCTTTCCAGCCTGGCAAGCATAGCATGCTCTAGGGGAAGGACATCAAGCCTACAGGCAGCAGAACCCGTCTAGGTATGTTCTCTACCCCTGGAGGTCCCTGGTTGGTTACCTCTTTGGGTGAGAGTCGGCTTAGGATCTCAACATTCTTGTAGGACCTCAGAACTGTACAGACAGGGGCCCAGGAGGGAGCAGGGGCTGGGACTGACAGCTAACCAGTGTAGTGGGGGTTGTAGTGTTCAGTTTGGTTTTGCAGGGAATTCAGGGAGGCCTGGATTTGCTGAATCTCTAGATGAGGTTGGGCTTGGATATGGAAACAGCATGGAGCCGGGGCCCTTCTGCACGCTGGAGTCTGAGTAGTTGCACCCTGGTGCATCCATAGGTGTTCCCCACCTGGAGCACACCTGAGGATAGAAGCCAGGAGAGCTGTGGAGGGAAGAGGAGGAGGAGGAGTGAGTCTCAGGGCAGCCCGAGCAGCCAGGCAGGGCCTCTGCAAGTGAGATGCAGATCCAGCCTGTTGGCCACTTAGCAGCTGCTTGGCCGGCTGCAGATCACCTGACCTCTGCTCATCAGTAAATGGAGGTTGCAGTAGCACTTACCTTCTGGGACTCCTGCAGCTTGAAGGGCAGCAAACACCACGTGCTAAGAAAGCGCCGAACTCAGGCAAGCTTTTCCAAGAGCACCACAGCAGATTAACATCCAACCTGTACAGGACACTATCAAATCTCCCCACCCCTCATTCCAATGGAAGAAAAGTGTCTCTGTCCTAGGGGAAAAAGCACAGGCCTGTCTATGCAGTGGGCACACGGCCCAGGTGGGGGAAAGGCCCTTGGATACATGCTGGTTTCACCAACCATCTGTGGGTTGGGTTTGGCCTGGACCCCTGTACCCCAGGAGGCCGGCAGCCCCCTGCATGGGACAGGACTGGGAGGTGGGTGGGAGGGCTGAGCTTTGAGGGAAGGCATTATTTGGCCTCATGGGAAGTGGTGCAGGTGGTTGTTAGTGGCCCAGTTTTGCAGGACCTTGGTGATCACCCAAGGAGTGTAAATTGCCTTTTTATGAGAAATTGCCAAAATTGATGCAAGCTTGTCGGTTGAAAAGGTGAGTAATTCTGACAGTTGGCTTCACCTTCCCCTTCCCCAAAGTAACTGGTGTTCAGAGGGGGATTTGCTTCCTTCCCAGCCTTTCCCCTTTGCATGTAGCTGTGTGCGTGTACTTTTGTGTGTACACACACACATGTTCACTGGAGGGGTTACTTTTATTTTTTTATTTGAGGGGATAACTAGTGAGGAAGCCTGACACTTGCTGATCTTGTCTTTTAAGTGTGGAGTCCACTATGGAGTGGGCATCGGGTACTTCCTAGCTGGCCTCTTCCAGCTGCTTGGCTGTCCCAGTTTCTGCCCTTCACAGACATGCTGGCCACTTGGTGTGACATTCAGTGAGAGGGAAAGGATAAATGACCATGTTTATACTGCTCTGCTAAAGTCCACATCACATGACTCAGATGACAAACATTTTTTTCACCTAACATTTGGGCCCTGAGAAATGACATTTATGTTTTACTTTTTATTTATAACAGAGAAGAAATACTACCAGGTTTTCTTTTCCATTATCCCCAACTCCCACTTTACCCCCTCAAGTTTACTTATCTCAGAGAGAAGAGCCTGCCTGGTTAATGAGAGCCCGAAATTATTTGAGCCAGGTCACTATGTAAAGGTCAGACTGCTTCTGTCTCCTTGTGCTTCACTTGCGCAGCTCAGATATTTCATCGCTCCCTGTATACAGGTAGCTGTGTTACCCTCCTAGCCTGCTTTCTTGGTTTGATACATGCCTGAGAGCATGTGGGAGCACTTCAGGTCATGGGAGGAGCACTTAGGGTCATGGGAGGACCATTCTGCCCACCCCAGCTCATCTCTCCAGCTCAGCCTGCATGCATGCCTTCCTCCATCTGATTCCAGAGTAGGGGGGTGGGAGGTCTCACATTGACCTCAAGTTTATGTGACTTTTTCCACCTCTGCTTTCCCAGACTGCCCTTGCTGTGGGACTTGTAAGGAGATTTGTGAAGTCAGTATCTACTTTTCTTGTGTGGGTGCTTATAAATTATTCCCCTGGAAGGGAATAAATGTTAGAGGTACTCCAAACCCCTAACATATAAACATGTAAGCCTGGTCCTTTTTTGGTGGTAATATATGTATAACATAAAACTTAAAACATTTTAACCATGTTTAAATGTACAGTTCTGTGGCATCCAGTATATTTAGTGTTGTCCAACCATCGAATTTATCTAATTTATCCATATCTACGACTTCTTTATCATCCTAAACTGAAACACCATACCCATGAAGAAGTCACTGAACAGAAGACTGATGTATTTGACTCCATAAAAATTAAAACTTTGTATGAGAGAAAAAATGCCTCAAAGTCAAAAGTCAACAGACTGGGGAAATAGATCTGCAACATACATGACAGGCAAAAAGCGAATTTGGAATATATATATATACATATAGGTAGGTAGATAGATAGATAGGTAGATAGATAGATAGATAGATAGATGTAAATATCCATTTTTAACACCATTTAAAAATATACCCTCCTTTTCCCTTTGAATAGTGTTGACTCCCTTGTTAAAAATCATGACCATATTTTTTTGGTTCCTTATTTCTATTGCGTTGGTCTTTGTGTCTGTCACTATGCTGGTACAGCATTGTTTTGGGTACTGAAGTTTGAAACCAGGAGGTGTTAGTCCTCTAACTTTGTTAGTTTTTAAGATTGATTTGGGTACTTGGGGTTTTTTGAGATTTCATCTGAATTTTAGAATAGGTTTTTCTATTTTTGAAAATATTGGAATTTTTATAGTGATTTTATTGAATCTGTAGATGACTATCGATAACAATGGCACCTTGACAAGATTTTGTCTTCCAGTCCATAAACGCATGATGTCTTTTCATTTATTTGTGTCATCTTTAATACTTTCATGCCATGTTTATAGTTTTTTCAGCTTCCCAAAGTTCTGAGACTACAGGCATGAGTCACTGCTTCTGGCCTGGTTTTCTTTTCTTGTGTTAGTTTGCTGAGAATGATGGTTTCCAGCTTCATCCATCTCCCTGGAAAGGATATAAATGCATAATATTCCATGGTGTATATGCGCCACATTTTCTTTATCCAGTTTATCATTAATGGGCATTTGGGTTGGTTCCAAGTCTTTGCTATTGTGAACAGTGGTGAAATAAACATACAGTGCATGTGTCTTTATAGTATAATAATTTATAATGCTTTGGGTATATACCCCATAATGGGATTGCTGGGTCAAATGGTATTTCTGGTTCTATATCTTTGAGGAATTGTCACACTGTCTTCCACAATGACTGAACTAATTTACACTCCTACCAACAGTGTAAAAGCATTCCTATTTCTCCACAGCCTCGTCAGCATCTGCTGTTTCCTGACTTTTTAATAATCACCATTCTAACTGGTGTGAGATGGTATCTCATTGTGGTTTTGATTTGCATTCATCTAATGACCAGTGATGATGAGCTTTTTTTCATATGTTTGTTGTCCACATAAATGTCTTCTTTTGAGAAGTGTCTGTTCATTTCCTTTGCCCACTTTTTGATTGGATTGTTTTTTTCTTGTAAATTTTTTTAAGTTCTTTGTAGATTCTGGATATTAGCCCTTTGTCAGACAGACAGATTGCAAAAATTTTCTCCCAATCTATAGGTTGTCTGTTCATGCTGATGATAGTTTATTTTGCTGCGCAGAAGCTCTTTAGTTTAATTAGATCTTGTTTGTCATTTTGGGCTTTTGTTGCCATTGCTTTTGATGTTTTAGTCATAAAGTCTTTGCCCATGTGTATGTCCTGAATGGTATTGCCTATGTTTTCTTCTAGGGTTTTTATGGTTTTAGGTCTTATGTTTAAGTCTTTGTTCCATCTTGAATTATTTTTTGTATAAGGTATAAGGAAGATGTCCAGTTTCAGTTTCTGCATATGGCTAGCCAGTTTTCCCAACATGATTTATTAAATAAGGAATCGTTTCCCCATTGCTTGTGTTTGTCAGGTTTGTCAAACATCAGATGGTTGTACGTGTATGGTCTTATTTCAGAGTTCTCTATTCTGTTTCATTGGTCTATGTGTCTGTTTTTGTACCAGTACCATGCTGTTTTGGTTACTGCAGCCTTATAGTGTAGTTTGAAGTTGGGTAATGTGATGCCTCTAGCTTTGTTCTTTTTGCTTAGAATTATCTTGGCTATTTGGGCTCTTTTTCGGTTCATGGGAATGTTAAAATAGTTTCTTCTAATTCTGTGAAGAATGTCATTGGTAGTTTAATGGGAATAACATTGAATTCTTTTATAAATTACTTTGGGCAGTATGGCCATTTTCAGGAATTAATTCTTCCCTATCCATGAGAATGGAATGCTTCTCCATTTGTTTGTGTCCTATCTGATTTCTCTGAGCAGTGGTTTGTAGTCCTCCTTGAAGAGGTTCTTCACTTTGCTTGTTAGCTGTATTCCTATGTATTTCATTCTCTTTGTAGCAATTGTGAATGAAGTTCATTCATGATTTGGCTCTCTACTTGCCTGTTGTTGGTGTATAGTAATACTAACAATTTTTGCACACTGATTTTGTATCCTGAGATTCTGTTGATGTGGTTTATCAGCTTAAGAAGCTTTTGGGCTGAGATGATGGGGTTTTCTAGATACAGGATCATGTCATCTGCAAACAAAGAGAGTATGACTTCCTCCCTTCCTATTTAAATACCTTTATTTCTTTCTCCTGCCTGATTGCCCTGGCCAGAAATTCCAGTACTATGTTGAATAGGAGTGGTGAGAAAGGCCATCCTTGTCTTGTGCCAGTTTTCAAGGGGAATGCTTCCAGCTTTCGCTCATTCAGTATGATATTGGCTGGGGATTTGTCATATGTAGCTCTTATTATTTTGAGGTGTGATCTTTCAAAAGCTAGTTTATTGAGAGTTTTTAACATGAAGGGATGTTGAATTTTATTGAAGGCCTTTTCTACATCTATTGAGATAATCACATTGTTTTGTGTTTAGTTCTGTTTATGTGATGAATTACATTTATAGATTTGCCTGTGTTGAACCAACCTTGTATCCCAGGGATGAAGCCATCTTGATCATGGTGGGTCAAGGTACCCTTATCAGTATTAAGTTCAGTCTTTTTACATAATCCCATATTTCTTGAAGGTTTTGTTTTTCACTCTTTTTTGTTCTTCTTTCTCTATTCTTCTCTTCCAGTCTTATATCAGACAGATAGTTTTGAAGCTCTGAGATTCTTTTCTCCACTTGGCCTATTCTGTGAGTGATAATTGTGGTTGCATTGTGAAGTTCTCATGGTGTGTTTTTCAGCTCCATCAGGTCAGTTATATTCCTCTCTAAAGTGAATATTCTGTTTATAAGCTACTGTGTTCTTTTATGATTTTTAGCTTCTTGCATTAAGTTAGAACGTGCTCCTTTAGCTCAGAGAAGTTTGTTATTATCCACCTCCTAAAGCCTACTTTTGTCAATTCAGCCATCTCAGCCTCAGGTCAGTTCTGTGCCCTTGCTGGGGAGGTGTTGTTATCATTTAGAGGAGAAGAGGCATTCTGCCTTTTTGAGTTTTCAGCGTTTCTGTGTTGATGCTTTCTCATCTTTGTGGGTTTGTCTTCCTTTGATCTTTGACGTTGCTGACCTTTGAATGGAGTTTTTGTGGGGTCTTTTTTGTTGTTGTTTTTGTTGCTTTCTGTTTGATTTTAACAGACCACTCTTCCCTAGGACTAGGGCTGCTGTGGTTTTTGAGGGTCCACTCTGGACCCTAGTCTCCTCAGTCTCTCCTGCATCTGGAGGTATCACCAGTGAAGGCTGCAAAACAGCAAAGATGGCAACCTGATCCTTCCTCTGGGAGCACCAGTCCAAGGGGGTACTGA